>NW_027532605.1:998605-1056409 GCF_008692635.1 Crocuta crocuta
CAAAGTGGGATGAAACAAATGGTTGGAAAAGAATGGAGAAGGCCAGAAATGGTGAATTCTGAGTAAACTAATTTTTTTTTCTTATTTTAAAACTACTTAAGCTGTATTTAACCATCCACAGCAAAAATAATAACAATGGAACTTTAATTTATACTTTTGAATGTATAAAATATGTAGAAGGATGGAACTACATACTAAGATTAGTAAGCTATTTGGAGAAATTGTATAGTTTTACTTAAAGATAGATTTTGATAAATTTAATATATATATTTATGATATATATACACATATATATATCATAATCTAGATCATAAAATTTAGACTAAGGATCAGTAAACTATGGCCTGAGATGTGGGGGAAGTCTGGCCCAGCCCTAGTTTCTAGGAATATTGTTTTGATTTTTTAAGACCTACATCTATATGTCTGTCTATATCTATCTATCTATCTATCTAATATCTATCTATCTATCATCTATCTATCTATCTATCTATCTATTATCTATCTATCTATCTATCTATCTATCTATCTATCTATCATCTATCTATCAGTAGGAAAAGAGTGAGAGGTAGAGAAAAAGAGGAAAAGAAGGAAGAATACAAGTATGTGATCATATGTGGCTCTTCAGGGTCTAGTAGTTTTTTTCCCCCTGACAAAAGCCTGATGAAAATATTTCAGAATTGGTAAGCCACAGTCTATATCACATATTCATGTTTTTCTGTCTCATACACAACCAAAGAAATAATGATTTAGCCAATAAAATAATAGTGGAGATAAATGATTTCATCAAATGAGTTTTAGAAAAACAAATGTTGTCATTCATAGTGGCTATATTATCTTTATTGCTGGAGTTGTGTGTTGAATAAAAACACTGATATATAGCATAATGGATAATAGGGAAATGCATTTAACATATCAAATATTATGAAAGTAAAATCCTTGGTCATTTGTAAAAAATAAATTGGCTTTATTGTTAGAAGTATTCATGACCCCAAAATATTAAATACAAGTAATAGTAAAGGTTTTTATTGCCTGAATATAATCAACTCTAAATTTTAAAGCATTATTATTAGAAATATAAATGGGGATTACATTTCAACAAAAAATAATTACTAATGCTTATTCAGTTTTTGTTATATGCAGGTCTACGAAGTACTTTTTTTAGTCACTCATTCAATGAATAACAGCCTTATTATAAGAAGGGTGCTATTATTATCGTTTCAATGATAAGAAAATAGAAGCATAGAGGGTATATTTCAATATTAGCAGTACATGTGATGATCTGTTTTTCCAGTTTTATTTGAAGTATTCTACATAGAATAGAACTTATTTAGCTAATTTGATCAATAGAGGGTAAGTATATATAATTAATAACAAAAGTTATTAGTCTGCACATACTGATTTGATTAAAATTGTCAAACTGTGTGCAGCACATGGTGAATGTATGATGTACTACACAATTCAGTAATTTTTCTATTAATGGGCTGCTCAGTTACAATAGCATCTGGCAAGGTTTGCTGACAGACTGGGGGCTACGACTTCAGAAAGAATGGTAAGAAAAAGCCTCTGATGAAGTGATAGTTTAGATGTGAGCAGTATGCAATAAGTCATCACACAAGTATTTATTAAATCCTTCCCTATGTGTGACTGTTCTAGGTAATATGGTCCTAAAAACAAGGCAGGTGAGGCCACTCCCTCCAAGAAGCTTCAAAGACAGAGAGAGCGCCAGAGGAAAACAAGTTTAGACATTAAGTGTTATAAACAAACTAAATCCTTGCTTAACAACAACAAGCAACTGGTAGGTGTGAGGGGAAATCAGTGTTATTTTTAATTGGCTAAGATCTCTTTTAAGGATTTGATACTTAATATGATATATGAATGTGCTGATCTGAGAAGGGATTTGCTGGAGAAAAGGCATGACCAGGCGGAAAGGCCCAGAAACAGAGACACAGCCAGGGGGAAGGGACAGAAACCCTAATCTTAAAAAACAAACAAACAAACAAACCCAGCTGTGTAAGTTTATGCAAATCCATTGATTACTCCACACCCCAATTTCCTTTATCTAGAGTGAGTTGGGCTCCATGTCCACAGACATTATTTCAGTGCCAACCATCGTAATGTTCCTTACCATTCGACAATCTTCTCATTGTTTTTGCATTTGTTGAGTGGAGCACAGTGGTGCACAGGATGCTGAGCTGTCATTCAACAACAGACCACAAGAGAAATTAGAGAAGTTTAGGGGCGCCTGGGTGACTCAGTCACGTAAGCATCTGACTCTTGGTTTCGGTTCAGGTCATAATCTCACGGCTTTGTGGGTTTGAGCCCCACATGGGACTCTGCACTGGTAGTGTGGAGCCTGTTTGGGATTCTCTCTCTGCCCCTCCCCCCTCTCATGCAGTTTCTGTCTCTTTCAAGATAAACAAATAAACTTTAAAAAATAGTGTGTTACTCACAGATCCTGGAGGAAGTACAGGGCATGACTGGAGAGCAAGGAGTGCAAGGGAATCCAGACAGAGTGCAGGGAGAGAGTACTAGGGGCTGGGGCGCATGACTTTATTAAGGCCTGTGAGTGGAATGCTTTTGGGTTTCTGGGCTAAGGCTGGATTTGTCATTTCAAAACTAACAAGTAAGTTTTGGTTGAGAGGGAGGATCTGGGAGGCAAGGAAGACTGGTGATAATAAGAGCTACTGGGAGGTCGTACCATAAACTTATATCTGGTTGGACTTTGAGGGCTGCTATCTACGGCATGTTCCTTTAAAGTCACTGCCAGCTGTGTTGCCAAATAAAATGGTCACTAGGTAGCAATGCCATGGAGTTGCTTAGCTAAACTGTCCACAATGTTACATTTGATATAACTAGTTTTGCAATTATGTCTTGTACTTGTAAGCAGATAATCCTTCAATAAATCTGAATGCTGTATTTGGGGTGAAAGCTAACAGATTCACCTTCTACTTTAGGTGTTAGATCTCCTCTTTCTTCCTCACTCCTCAGTTTATAAGACTACTATACTGGCACATTAGTGAATTTCTATGATATAGGCATATATTTTATGGTAAATTTTATGAATTTTAAATAAGCTTGTATACTTTAATATATTGCTTAAAATTAATATGCATAACTATGATGATATATGTGTTTATACTCATTTATAATATTAATGTTATTCCATCTTATGATATTTACATATATACATTACTCCACTCTGGTTATGCAGTACATATTAAAGAAAAATGTTATTTCTGTAATTACAGTTTCCTAACAGCTAATTTGAAGGCATAATTTTATTTTAATATTATGTTTTAGGAAAAATACTCTGAATTTTACGTTGAGATGCCACTTGAAACTGAGAATTGATAAATAAAATTTATCTCCAGAGACATGATGAGGAGATCTTTCATTAAGATCCACTTTAATGGAATAGATCGCTCACTCTCTCTGAGAGAAAGAGAGAAATTTACATGTTAATTTGTTCATATCTTTGCTAAACTAAGTTCATTTGCTACTTTTTTGTGAAGTAGAGAAGAAAGCTGTGGTTTATTTAAAACAAAGGCATTGTGCGATGCCTGGGTGGTTCAGTCAGTTAAGCATCTGACTCTTGATTTTGACTCAATTCATGATCTCATGGTTAGTGAGATCAAACCGCACATCACATCAGGATCTTCCCTGACAGCACAGAGCCTGCCTGTGATTCCTTCTCCCTCTCCCTCTGCCCTTCCCTGCCTTTCTCACAAAATAAATGAATACACATTACAAAATAATACAAATACAAATAAAGCCATTGTGATGACTGTAAACCCAAGGAATAGAATTACAAATAGCAAAAAGACATTTGAAGATAATTCCCTAAATAGAGATCTACCCTACATCTGTGTGTGGCGCACATTATTTAAGATGCTGGAATAATGCTTCAGGATTTGCAAAGCGCAGTCACGAATAAATCACTAGCACGATCTATGAATTTAATGACTCATATTTTTCTCCTCAAAAAGGTACTTGCAGAAATCATGGTCACAGCCAACTTCTTCAAATACAAGGACAGGTATTTAAATCCTTAATTAATTTTTCATTTCTAGAAGATGAAAATACTGGTTTGAATAAACTCTAATTCAGACCAGGCAAAGTTTGAGGATTGACATTCCATGACTACCAAATTCTAAAAACTCATAAGTTTCTTACAGATATCATAAAAACAGTTAATAGGAAACAGGGAAGATGTCAAGGTAGCAAACATGGCAGAAAATAATTATTCAGGCTGTTGTGTTAGAATCAAATACCTATTACATAGGCAATTTCACATGTTATTTCAATTAATGAAATTTAATTATTATAATAACTGTGGAGTACTGAATTGGTAAGAATTCTTTTGTCTCAATTCACTCTAGCTAATGTAATTTTTAAAAAGGGAATTATCTTAAATCGTTATAACTTAAAAAGGGGGGGGGGCTCTTGGGTGGCTCAGCCAATTAAGTGTCCAGCTCTTGATTTCAGCTCACATCATGATCTCACAGTTCATGAGATTGAGACCTGCATCAGACTCCTCGCTCATAGCAAGGAGTCCGCTTGGAATTCTCTCTCTCTTTCTCTCTCTGTCCCTCACCTACTTGTGTACATTCTCCCTCTCTCTCTGTCTCTCTCTCTCTCTCTCTCTCTCTCTCAAAATATAGAAATAACCATTAATAAAAAAGAGAGGGAGAAAGGAAGAAAAACCCAATGACTATTTCTAATAAAGGACAGGAATTTTCACAACTCTAGAAAACTTAAACAGGAGGAACACATGGAATGTGTACTGGTAGGTGTTCACTTTCAGAGTTATCTTTAGGTGACTTTGCACTCAAATTTAACTCACCAGGAGCTAATGCCTTGATTAAATCAGCTGCCCATCCCCTGATGGTAGGGAATAGTAGGTAAGAGGAGAGAAAGTTTCTCTGAAAAGAATCTTCTCCAGAATTATATAGAATGAAGCATGAGAAATTTCTTTAGGAAATATAGAGTAATTTTACAAAAAGTAGGGAAAAGGGATACTGTATGGAAGAGAGAAGAAAATATCCAATGTATGGAAAAATTTTATTGGTTTCAGGGAGATGAAGTACATTAATTTTGGCCAAGGGAAAGCAGCTTGTAAAGAAGAGTTCCAAACTTTACTCCTTTCCCGTACACAATACTTATTTCTAACACAAAAATTAGCATATACGTTTCAATTAACAGTAAACTCTGGTTAGATATCTGAAACTTAGTAAATTACATATGCATGTCCACATGACTGCAAAGATGAGATTTATAGAATACATACTAATTAGAATAACATAAATATTTTGTAGGTCAATGTTTATAATGGGTTGTGCTTCTGATTCTTCTATATTCATCTGATATGCAGGTTCACAGTGAAAATCTCTAGTTTTAGTCACATTGGTCAGCCAACAATTAAAAATGTAACCGGAAAAATGAAAACTTATTTTCTCAATGCTTAAATTTTAAACAGAAGGCATAAATTTAAAATTATAGCCTGAAACAGATGTTCAACATATGCCACAGATAGAGAGATGATTTTCATCATTATCAATTAAGTGCTCACTGGCTGGATATAATAGGTATTGTAAGAAGAATGTCAGAAGCTGTAAATCTTGAAGTACATTGCACAGTGCAAGGTAAAAATTTAAGTTGTAATCTGGAGGAAAATATTTTCTTGCTGTTTTTCTTTTTATGGAAAACTGGAAAGTTTTATCAGCACAGCTTTATATCAAGACTGTTAAGTTGCATTTTCAATTGCTTCAGAACATTTTGTCTTTTTTAATATTGAAGAAATAAAACCTTTATATATGCCCTATCTATCTGTATTAAATGTACTACAATGGGAAATCTTTTGTTTCATAGAAATATTTTTTATCAATCTTTCCCATTCATAAAAACAACTAAAATAATTTAAATGTCAAAAATATAATTGGTAAATTTTTTACAAAATTATATAACATTTAAATACCCCATAGGAATATAGCACGATACAGATTTAGAAAGACAAGTCTATTATCAGTGAACAAAATTGGCTTCTTTATCATACTGGAAATGATATTAGATAACTTTTAAAATAAAACATGCATATGTCCAGCATTATGCTATAAACTTCACATTCATTTTTTAAGGAGTATATTATTACTACAAAACAAATTATTAACATTATAACACGTTAGTCATTTCCATCAAATTTCTTGATTGCTTTACCCTGTGTCATAAATGCATAAAGTTGATCATCTATTTAACTTTATGAGGTTTTTCTATAAGAGTACCATTAAAAGCTACATAGAAAAGAAATTTTAGTAAAGTACAAATTTGAGTGAAGTTCAAGAAATTTCTCACAAAACCAAAAATCCATAAAGAAGATAAATTAGTGTTTCTGACAGCTCTTGGGCTACTCAAACATTTTTGGAAGTCTACCTCCAAAGTGGTATTCTGAAGAAAAGTAAATTGTAGAGCTCTTACCATATGAAGTGGCAAGTGGAAGCAGAGTATACAGAAGAGTCTAATGTAGGAGTTCAGCTAACGTTTTTAATTTTATTTTATATTCTTTATTTTTGAGAGAGAGAGAGACAGAGACAGAGACAGAGAGCACAAGTTGGGGAAGGGAAGAGAGAGAGGGAGACACAGAATCTGAAGCAGGCTCCAGACTCTGAGCTGTCAGCACAGAACCCAACAAGGGGCTCAAAAACACAAACGGTGAGATCATGACCTAAGCCCAAGTTGGAAGCTTAACTGAGCCACACAGACACCCCTCAGCTAAGGTTTTTAAAGAAAGATGCATTATTTAATATACATAGAAATTAGCCAGTTGAAGTTTGATGGAGAGTGTATATACACATCAGGAAGAAGAAATCACATTGTGAATATAGACGGGTGGTAAAATACAAAGGTAGTATGTCTGTACAGGTGATGGTACCAGTGAAAAGGAATGAAGATAGAAGTGTGTGGGGAGAGGTTAGGATTGAGGAAGAGCTAAAGTTTCAATATATTTATTAGAAGTAGCTGTGAGATATCCAAGTAGAAAAATTGTCCAGAAAATTGAGTATAATTATATGGACCTCAGTGAGAATTCTAGACTCAGAAGTTCTGTAACCACTAAAAAGCAAACAAACAAACAAATACACTGGTTGGGAATCTAGATTGTGTACTAAGAACTAGAGTTTCCATATTAAATCAGACTAATTTACTGAGGTAGAACAGTGGATTTGTAGGAAATATCTCAGAGAATATATAATTTGCAAAAGACAACCGCTAAAAGCCCTTGAGGATACTTATGGAATTACAAAAATGCATACATAAATAAGACTTTACAATATAGTCAAAAGGACAAAAGGAAAAATCCAGAAAATAAAAACAGTGAATTAGAAAAGTGAGATTTTTCAGATGACAGAGTGATCAGTTCTAATAATGCAGAAGATTTATTAGTTAAGTTTCCATTCCCGTGAGCTGAAGGCAGGTCATGATGATTGTAGAAAAGGTTTTTCAGTATGGTTGTCGATATGTCATGATTACAAGATATAAATAGTATGTGACAATTATAGATGTATGAAAATGTAGGTAAGTAAAAAATATATTATTCAATTACTGAATATATTTATTTTTAATTTGAGAGAGATGGCCAGGAAATAGAAAAAACAAAGTAGAAGTGAAGTGAATCGCATTTCCAGGAAGGTAAGCATGAATAAGAATGGCATAGCACTATTCAGATGGAAAGTGTTGGCAGGAGATGTGGAACTAAATAAAGGAATTTCATGTCAGGTGGCATTAATTACCCCGTGAAGGCAGACAGGAAGTTATTTATGCATGTGATGTATGAAGGTATATCTTATTATAAATTAAGAATTTAGGATAATTACTGAGGAAACCAGAAAGAAAATGAGTAGGTTCCCTGAGAAGATTACTGGATATACAAAAGTCACATGAAGGTTTAACTGTGTTTGAAGACCATGGATCCGTATGACTTACGTGGTATTGAGTTTTTATCATTGTTGTTTTCTCTATCATTCTTCATACTCCTTATTTTAACTGGTTTTCCTATTGTGAATAATTTAATTGATCTAGAGTTAGTGTTTGCTAAGGCTTGTTTGGAAAGAAAATAGGAGTGTTGAGAGTAATAGCTAAAAGTTTATGTCATGGAATTTGGATGCACAGAGATGCAAGTATAATAGTAAGTTAGCTGTTCATACTGGGTATTAATGTTTTAAGAAAAACAGGACATTTTAACCAAATACCAAGATATGAGGGCATAAAATATTAAATTTCAGCATGTATGTAGTCCCAGGTTATGACAAAATCTGGTATGTAATGTTGATGAAACTTATAAAACAGAAATAGAGCTGAATTCTTCTTAATCCATAAATCTGGATATTACTGATTTCATAAAATTTTGGAAATGATTGAATAATAATTCAATCCATGTAGCAAGTTAAAAAGTGATTGATACACAGTATGCATGCAATGAATATGAACATTTTTAGGATATCTATAGTTTTAACATCTCTGTTACCATCTGTTTAGTTTATTGTTAGTCCTGGTGGGTGTCTACCCTCTTCAAAGGTAACTCCAAGTAAAATACAGTGAAGTTAGAAGTAATCTGTAATATATGACAGTTCATTCAGTCTTCTGGAAAGGAGCAAATAATGGAAGAGAAATATGCCTCTATAAAACTTATTCCCAGACGGAGATGATGGCAAGGTTGTACCTGAGTCAGCACAATAGCTACTATTCTTCTGGGAAGTCACAGTCATAGAAGAAATCATATGCTCAAAGAAACAAATGCAGCACATATAGTCTGTGATAAATGCTGAAATCAAATTACTGTAACTTCCAAATATTTATTAAGCATCTTGTGCAAATAGATATCCAGGTGCTTAGTAGGTATTCAATACCTATTAGATAGATAATAGACTAGAGAGAGAGAGAGAGGAAGGAAGGTGAGAAGGAAGAAATGACCTACTGATGGAATAAATGAACAAATCAAATACCTGAATAAAAGTCATATTTATTCCAGTGACTTTAAGCTAACAGAATGCTTACAGTCTCTTTTATTTTATGCTACAATACACTGAAAAATGCAGTGGATTTTTTACTATGCAAGTTAATAATTTTAATATTAACAAATTGTATTCAAGTAAACACTTTTATGATCCTGGCCTATATACTATATATACTTTTATACTCTACATACAAATACATATATTTTTGCTCTCCTCCATGATTTTTTAAACTTATTACTTATTTATTTCTTAGTTTTCAGTGAAGGAGATGGTGTTTCTTATTATCCTAACATTGAATAATAAATTTTCTATCTGTATAAAACTTTGAGATGATAAATATCAATAGAACTAGTACAGCAAGACTATCTCCATTATTTTAGTTTGGAGCATTTTATAACAAAAATCTTAGCTTTTATTGGTAAATAGCATCAATGAAATATGAATATATTTCTGTGTATATAAAGTGTATAGCATTTTTAAGTGGAAAGTTTTTGAGTGTCATGTTTTTAGTATTTAACACTTTGCATAATTTATCAAGTGATTAGCCATCAAGTGTATTGTCAGTACATCCTAATGCAATTTACTTTTTAAATAAAAAAATCACCATGAGATATACTGACAATCAATAATACTTGGCCAAAAGCAACTTATACCACATGATTACCTTCTTTAACAGAAAATGCAAAAGGTAAATATCTAAATATAAAAACACAATTACTAGTAAAATAAATTCATTCTGCCTTCTGAATCTAAACATACACGCAAAGAGGATATTGTTGAAGTAAAATGGTGTGATAATTGGTTCAAATATCCCTGCCTTTTCATATTCAATATCTCTCAAAACATCTTTACCTATTTAATTGGCTTCGGTACTTTTTTTTTTAATACTTATTTTTGAGAGAGAGTGTGAGCAGGGAAGGGGCAGAGAGAGAGGGGAACTAAGCATCCAAATGAGGCTCTGTGCAGAGCTTGAAGCGGGGCTCAAACTCACAAACTATGAGATCATGACCTGAGCTGATGTCAGATGCTCAGTTGATTGAGCCGCTCAGGTGCCCCTACATCAGCACTTAGTTTTAAGTGTGATGCATGTATTATAGTTCAGTGATTAATTAAATACTCACATAATGTAGAAACATACAATTGATAATTCACCACCATATGTATCGGCCTTTTATTCGCTGTTGTATTTTTAACAGCTTTATTTTTTAATTTTTTTAATTTTTTGTAATGTTTATTTTTAAGAGAGAGAGAGCACTAGTGGGGGAGGGACAGAGAGAGAGAGGGAGACCCAGAATCTGAAGCAGGCTCCAGGCTCTGAGCTGTCAGCACAGATCCTGACCCAGGGCTTGAATCCACAGGTCGTGAGATCATGATCTGAGCCTAAGTCAGATGCTCAACCAACTGAGCCACCCAGGCGCCCATAACAGCTTTATTAACATATAACACATTCATCCCAAAATTCATTCCTTTAATGTGTTCAATTCAATGGTTTTTAATATATTCACAGGGCTGTACAAACCACCACTGTGCTCTAAATCTAGATTTCATCACACAAAAAGAAACCCTATGCTCATTAGCCATAACTCTCCATAACCCTCTCTGCCAGTCAGCCCCATTCAACTAATCTTTCTGTATAGATTAGCCTATTCTGTACATTTTTGTATAGGGAGTTTCACAATATGTAACATTTTGTGACTGTTTCTTTCATTTAGCATAATGTTTTCAAGGTTCATTCATGCTGAGTGTATGCTAATAAATTATTCTCTTCATTGCCAAATAATATTTAATTGACTAGATATACCATATGCATTTATCCACTGAAAAGTTGACAGACATTTTAATTATTTCCATTTGACTGTTAGAAATAATGCTGCTATGAACAAGTTTTTGAGTGAGCATATATATATATTTTTAATTTCTTTTAATGTTTATTTATTTTTGAGAGGAAGAGAGACAGAGAGTGAAAGGTGAAGGGGAGAAAGAGAGAGACACAGGATCTGAAACAGGCTCCAGGCTCTGAGCTGTCAGCACAGAGCCTGATGTGGGGCTTGAACCCTCAAGCAGCAAGATCATTATCTGAGCCAAAGTTGGACATTCAACCAACTGAGCCACACTAGCCCACCCCTCAGTGGGCATGTATCTTTTATTTACTTCTGTTTATATTATTAATTATTCTATATCATATATTTTGAGTAGCTACGTAGGAGCAAAATTATTAGGTCATATTGTAACTCTGTATTTAACATTTTCATGAACTGCAAGATATTATTTTCCAAAGTGGCTATACCATTTTTCATTAGCACCAGCAGTGTATGAGAGATCTAATTTTTTTGTATCCTAACCAACATCTTAATTGACTTTTCCATTATAGTATCCTAGTGAGTATGAAGTAGTAACTGACTGTGGTTTAGTTTTGCATTTTTCTAATGATTATTGATATTGAACATCTTTTCATATGCTTATTGGCTATTTGTATATTTTCTTTGGAGAAAAGTCTGTACAGATCCTTTGCTTTTTTTAAATCAGATTACTTTTCTCTTATTCAGTTGTAAGGGTTCTTTCTGTATTCTGTATACAACTTCCTCATCACATATATGATTTCAAATATAGTCTCCCTTTCTGGTTTTGTCCTTTTACTTCTTTGATAGTATTATTTACTGTACTATGGATTTTAATTTTGATAAATACAATTTATCTAAGGTTTTCTTTTGTCATTTCTTTTTTCAGTGTAGTATCTAAGAGACAGTTGCCTAATGAGTTCAAAAATGTTTCCTGTTTTATTTTTTCTGAGTTTTATAATTTTATTTCTTACTTTCAGGCATTTGAACTACCTTTAAGTTAATTTTTATGTATGATATGAGTAGATGCCCAAATTTATTATTTTGCATTTTATATATAAAGTTGTCCCAGTACCATTAATTGAAAAGACTCTTTTACTCCATTCAGTTGCTTTAGCACACTTGTCAAAATTCCATGGACCATAAATATGAAGGCTTTCTATTCTGTTCACTGATAGCTATATTCTAATGCCAATACCACGTTGCTAATATTACTTGGTAGAAAGTTTTGAAATGAGAAAGTATGAGTCATCCAATATTGGATACCATCCAATCTTTTTCAAGATTTTCAATACTGTTTTAGCTATTCTGGATCCTTGAGTGTGACCATGAGTTTTTGGATGAACTTGTCAGTTTCTACAAGTCAACTGTGACAGACAGGAATTTCATGGAATCTAAAGATCAATGTAGTATGATTGCCATTTCAATAATGGCCTTTTGATCCATGAACATGGATTGATTTCCCTTGAGTCTTTTTTTTTCTTGTTTTATTTTGAATTTTAATTACGGTAAAGTTAACATAAAGTCTTGGGGCATGTGAGTGGCTCAGTCGGTTAAGCGTCCTACCGTGGCTCAGGTCATGACCTCATGGTTTGTGGGTTCAAACTCCGTGTTGGGCTCTGTGTTCACAGCTCAGGTTCGGTGTCTCCCTCTTTCTCTCTCCGTCCCCTACTTGCACTCAGTTTTTCTTTCAAAAATAAATAAACATTAAAGAAATTTTAAACTATAAAAAATAAAACATACAGTGTTATATTAGTTTCATTAGTTATATTGTATACTGTGATTCAACAGTTCTATACATTACTCGGTGCTCATCATAAGTGTACTTTTAATCTCCTTTACCGATTTTACCTAAACCCCACCCACCTCCACTCTGGTAGCCATCAGTTTGTTTTCTATATTTAAGGGACTATTTATCGGTTTGTCTCTTTTATTCTTTGTCCATTTGTTTTGTTCATTTTTCTTTGTTGATTGTTTCTTAAATTCCACATGTGAGTGAAATAATATGGTATTTGTTTTTCTCAGATTGACTTTTTCTTAATACTTAGCATAATACCCTCCATATCCATCCATGTTGTTGCAAACAGCAAGATTTTATTCTTTCTGTATTTGTTATATATATATATACATATACATATACATATATGTGTGTGAACACACACACATATATGTATATATATATATGAACACACACGTAGGCTGCTTCCATAATCTGGCTATTGTAAATAATGTTGCATTAAACATCGTGGTGCATGGTGCATATATGTTTGCAAATTAAGTGCTTTCATGTTCTTTGGGTAAATTCACAGTAGTGGAATTACTGGATCACAAAGTAGTTCTAATTTTTAATTTTCTGAGGAATCTCCATACTGTTTTCCATAGTGGCTGTACCAGTTTCCATTCCTAAAAACAATGCAAGAGGGTTCCTTCTCTACATCCTTGTCAACACTTATTTTTTCTTGTTTTGTTGATTTTAGCCATTCTGACAAGGGTGAGATGAAATCTCATTATGATTTTGCTTTTCATTTCCCTGATGATTAGTGATGCTGAACATCTTTTCATGTGTCTATTGACCATCTCCATGTCTTTGGAGAAATGTCTGTTTATGTCTTCTGCCCATTGTTAATCAGATTTTTTTTGATGTTGAGCTGTATAAGTTCTTAATATATTTTGGATGTAACCTTTTATCAGATATGTCATTGGTAAATACTTTCTCCCATTCAGTAGGTTGCCTTTTAGTTTTGTTGATTGTTTCCTTAACTGTGCAGAAGGTTTGAATTCTGATGTAGTCCCAATAGTTTATTTATGCTTCTATTTATCTTGCCTCATGAGACATATCTGGGAAAATGTGGCTATGAACAGTGTCAGAGAATTTATGCCTATATTCCTTTATAGGATGTTTATCATTTCATGTCCACATTTAATTAAGTCTTTAGTCAATTTTTAGTTCATTTCTCTGTATTGTGTAAGTAAGAATCTAGTTCCATTTCTTTTCACATAGCTGTCCAGTTTTCCCAGTAACCTTACTGGAGTGGTGGGTTTTTTTTTCCCATTGCATATTCTTGCCTTGATTGTTATAGATTTAGTGTTAAATCATGGGTTTATTTCTGGGCTCTCTATTCTATTGATTTATGTGTCTATGTTTGTACCAGTACCATAGTGTTTTGATTAGAACTTAGCAGAATATTTTAAAATCTGGAATTGTGATATATCCAGTTTTATTCTTCTTTTTCAAGATTGCTTTGCTTGCTTAAGATCTTTTGTTACTCCATGTAAATTTTAGGGTTATTTTTCTAATTCTGTAAAAATATTATTTATGTTTTCATAGGGATTAATTAAATTTGTAGATTGATTTGGGTAATATTACATTTAAAAAATACTTGTTACTCCAACCCATGAGCATGGAATATCATTCTATTTATTTGTGTTATTTTCAATTTCTTTCATCAATGTTTTATAATTTTGAGATAATAATTCTTTCACCTCCTTGGTTAAGTTTATTCCTAATTATTTTATTGTTTTTGGTGCAGTTGTAAATAAGAAAACTTCCTTAATTCCTCTTTTTGCTGGTTCATTATTAGTATATAGAAATGCAACAGATTTTTGGATACTTATTTTGTATGCTATGGCCTTACTGAGTTCATTTATCAGTTCTAGATTTTTGGTGGAGCCTCGGGTTTTCTATATATAGTACCATGTCACTTGCAGATAGTGAAAGTTTTACTTCTTTAACAATTTGGTTGCCTTTTATATTGTTTTATTTTTTATTGTTGTGGCTAAGACATCCAATACTATGTTGAATAAAATTGGTGAGACTGGATATGCATGTCTTGTTCCTGGTCTTAGGAAAAAATGTTCTCTGTTTTTTACCATTGAGGATGATGCTGGCTGTGGGTTTTTCATATATGGCCTTATTATGTTGAGGTATCTTCCCTAATCTCAACTTTGTTGAGGGTTTTTTATCATGAATGGATGTTGTACTTTGGTCAAATGCTTTTTCTGCATGTATTGAAATGATCATACCCTTTTTATCTTTTCTCTTGATGTGATGTGTCATGTTGATTGATTTGCAGATATTGAATGCACTTGCATTACAGAAATAAATTCCCCTTGATCATGGTGAATGATTTTTTAATGTGTTGTTGGATTCATCTTGCTACTATTTTGTTGAGAATTTTTGCATGCATGTTTATCAGAGATATTTGCCTGTACTTCTCTTATATTGTAGGGTCTTAATCTGGTTTTGATATCAGAGTAGTATTGGCCTCATAGAATGAATTTGGAAGTTTTCCTTCCCCTTCTATTTTTTTGGAAAAGTTTGTTTGAGAAGATTAGGTATTAACTCTTCTTTAAATATTTGGTAGAATTCATCTGGTCATCTGGACCTGGACCAGAATTCACCTGGTCCATCACCAGGACCAAAATCATCTGGTCCTGGACTTTTGTTTGTTGGGAATTTTTTGATTGCTGATTCAATTTCTTTCATTGTAATTGGTCTGTTTGAATTTCCTATAATTTTCTGGGAATTTATCCATTTCTTCTAGATTATCCAATTTGTTGGGATTAACATTTTTTAAAAATTTTATAGTCTTTTATATTTCTGTGGTATCAATTGTTATATCTCCTTTTTCATTTCTGATTTTTGAAAAAGAATCTCTCTCTGTGTCTCTCTCTCTCTCATGAGTCTGGCTAAAGATTTATCACTTTTTCAATTTTGGTGACTTTTTTAAGAACCAATTTCATTCGTCTCTTATATTGTTTGTTTCTACTACATTTATTTCTGCTGTAATGTTTATTATTTTTCCCTATAGTGGTTTTTAGTTTTATTTGTTTTGTGTGTTCTTTTCTTTTTCCTGGCTCTTTTAGGTATAAGTTTACATCGTTTGAGATTTTTCTTTTTTCTTGATGTAGGCCTGTATTGCTACAATATTCCCTCTTAGAACAGCTTTGCTGAACCCCATAGATTTTGCACCATTGTGTTTTAATTTCTGTATGTTTTCATGTATTTTTTTAAATTTCCTCTTTGATTACTTGGTTGGCCCATTCATTGTTTAGTTGCTTGTTATTTAACCTCAATGTATTGTGTTCTTTCCAGATTTGTTCTTGTGGTTGATTTCTAGTTTTATGGCACTGTGGTTGGGAAAGATGCATGGTATGACCTCAAAATTTTTTTAATTTATTGAGATTGTGTTGTGGAATAATATGTGATCTATTCTGGAAAATGTTCCATGTGCACTTGAAAAAGAATGTGCATTCCACTGTTTTAGGATAGAATGTTCTAAATATATCAGTTAGATCCATCTGATCCAATGTATCATTCAAAACCACTGTTTTCTTGTTGAATTTCTGTTTGGATGCTCTCTCCATTGATGTAAGTGTGGTGTGAAAGTCCCCTACTATCACTGTATTACAATTGATAGCTTCCTTTATATTTAGTATCAGCTGCTTTATGTATTTGGGTATTTCAATGTTAGGTGCATAAATAATTATAACTGTAAATGTCTTCTTGTTGGGTTGTTCCTTTATGATTATCTAGTGTCCTACTTTATAGTTTCTTACAGTCTTTGGTTTAAAATCTATTTTGTCTGACGGGTGCCTGGGTGCCTCAGTCAGTTGAGCATCCAAACTTGGCTCAGGTCATGATCTCATGGTTTGTGAGTTTGAGCCCCGATTTGGGCTTTCTGTTGTCAGAACATAGCCCACTTCAGATTCTCTGTCTACCCCTATCTCTGCCCCTCCCCTACTCATGCTCTCTACTCTAAAATAAAAATAAATCTTTTTTTTTTTTTTTTTTTTTTTTTTTAATGTTTTATTTATTTCTAGGAGAGAGAGAGAGACAGCGTGAGCAGGGGAGGGTCAGAGAGAGAGGGAGTCACAGACCGAAACAGGCTCCAGGCTCTGAGCCGGCAGTCAGCACAGAGCCCGACGCGGGGCTCGAACCCACGAACCGCGAGATCATGACCTAAGCGAAAGTCGGACGCCTAACCGACTAAGCCACCCAGGCGCCCCAAAAATAAATCTTTTAAAAATTAAAATAAAACTATTTTGTCTGATATAAATATTGTTCTCTGGATTTCTTTCCACTTCTACTTCCCTGATAAATACTTTTCCATTCCTTTACTTTCAATCTGCATGTGTCTTTGGGTCTGAACTAAGTATCTATTAGCAGCATATTAATGTGTCTTCCTTTTTTGTCCATTCCGTCACCCTATGTCCTTAGACTGGAGCATTTAGTCCATTTACATTCAAGTCCTTATTGATGGGTATGTACCTACTACCATATGTTTTTACTTGTTTTATTGTTGTTTTTGTAGTTCTCCTTTTTTCTTTCTCTCACAGTTTTCTGGCTTCCTTTAGTGATGTACTTGGATTCCTTTCTATTTTTGCACATCTAGACTGGTTGTTTATTTGTGTTTACCATTAGGTTTATATATAACAACTTATGCACATACAGTCGATAGTAAATTGATGGTTGCTTAAGTTTGACCCCTTTCTAAAAGTGCTAAATTTTTATTCCCCCTCCTGACACCTTTTAAATACATGGTGTCATACTTTACATCCTTTTATTTTGTGAATATCTTGAGTAATTTTTATAGATATACTTAATTTTACTGCTTTTGTGCATCTTCCTTTTCGTATTCCAGCTTATGGTCTTTCCTTTCCCTTCAAATAATCTCAGTTAACATTTATTGTAGGGCTTGGGGCACTTGTGTGGCTCAATTAGTTAAATACCTGGCTCTTGATTTTGGCTCAGGTCATAATCTCATAAGTTCGTGAGTTCAAGCCCCATCAGGTTTGTGATGATAGTGTGAAAACTGTTTGGGATTCATTCTCTCTCTCTCTCTCTCTCTGGCCCTCCCCAGCTCATGCTTTATCTCTTTCTCTTAAAATAAATAAAGAAACTTAAATAAAGTTAAAAAATCATTTCTTGTAGGGCTAGCTAAGGGTGATGAATTCTTTTAACTTTTATTTGTGTAGGAAACTATCTTTCCATCTACTCTGAATGACAGCCTTGCTGGATAGAGTATTATGCATTGCAGAGGTTTTTTTGTTTTGTTTTGTTTTATTGTTTTTCTTTCAGTACTTTGAATATATCATTCCACTCCCTTCTGGCCTGCTAAGTTTCTCCTAAAACTCAGCTGATAGCCTATGGCATTTTCCTTGCATGTAACTGTTTTGTTCGTTTGTTTGTTCGTTTTTCTCTTGCTGCTTTTAAAATTCTCTCTGTATCACTACATTTGATATTTTAATTACTATATGTCTTGGTGTGGACCTCCATGGATTGATAGTGTGTGTGCCTCCTGGATCTGAATTTTTTTCCTTCTCCAAATTCAAGAAGTTTTCAGGTTCATTTCTTAAAATAAATGTTCTGCCCACTTTTCTCCCTTTCCTTCTTCTAGGTTGCCTATAATACATACTTGATGGTGTTGCTGAGTTCCCTTAACTATTTTTATTTTTTATTATTTTTTCCTTCTCCTATTTAGCTTGATTTCTTTCCATTATTGTGTCCTCCAAGTCACTGATCTGTCTTCTGCTCCCTCTGGTCTATGTATTCCCTCTAGTACATATTTAATTTCAGTTATTGGGTTCCTCATCTTTGGTTCTTTTCATGTTTTCTGTCTCTTTGTTGAGAGTCTCACCCTGGTCCTCTTCTCTTATCTAACTCCATTGAGTATCTTTATGAACATTACTTTAAATTTTCTGTCAGGCATATTACTCATATCTATTCCACTTAGCTATCTTGCTGTGATTTTGACCTGTTGTTTCATTTGGGACATATTCCTCTGGTGTCTCCTTTTGTCTAACTCTCTATGTTTATTTCTATGTGTTAGTAAAATCACCTATGTCCTCTCCTCTTGAGTGTGGTGGCCTTATGAAGAAGAGGTCATGTAGTGCCCTGTAGGGCAGTGGCCCCGTTCATCAGAATTGGGCACTTCAGAGATGTCACCTATGTGTGTAGCATGCATGCTAGTAGTCTGGCTAATTACTATATGTCTTGGTATGCCACATTTTCCTTCAGTCCAATCGTCTACAATAACTCTCTTTGCCTATTGTGGGCAGAGTTTGGTCCCTCTGTTGTTACCAAACTAGTGTGGGGCAACCTCAGGCTTGAGTTGAGTTAGACCAGGTGTTTGTCAGAGCTCTGGAAGCACTGAATTGCAGGGCACTTCCTTTGTTATCCTCTGAAAAGCTTTTATCAATGTGTAAGGCTTACACTCAAACTCGATACCTGCTGCCAGTTCACTTCTGGGTCTGCAGTTGGACTAGTTCTGCTGTTTTATTTCCCTCCCCCCAGGACAGGAGTCACTTTTGGGTAGTGATGGTGTCTGTGGGAGCTGCTTACCACTACCATCCTTGTGGCACCACTTTGGATGGACTTCTACTAAGTTTGTGTTAGATGCATTGGTTCCCCAGGAGAACTTGACTGTGGGTGTGTTATGCCAGCAAGGTCTTCTCTGGTCCGCTGCAGGAGGGGAACTGCAGCTGCCCTGAAAAACTTCTGCAGAGACAGGTCTAGAAGGGATGGGTCTGCAGAAGAGCATGGGGGTTGGGTAGGCTGTTAGCCAGCTAGATGGAGAGTGTTAGCACTATGCTGGTTGCTACACGTGTCCTTGTATCTTGGTTGGAGGTTGGGGTAGGGAATTAATGCCCATTTGTTCTTGGAGAAGTCTCTAGAACATTCCTGGCCCTCCAGCACATGCTCTGAAACTAGTAAACAAGTCTCCCTCCAATGTAACCTAGATATTATTCAAACTGCTGCTCCTATGCTGTGTCTCAGCAGGGCTATTTGTTGTGCTTTCTCTTTAAGAGTAAGAATTTAATTTCCTGTAGTTCTGGGGCTTTCCTAGGGCAGAGCCTGCTGATCTTTAAATTTCCAAGTGTTAAGTCCCACTGTTGTAAGAATTCATGAAGTTATAATCCTCTGATTTTCAAAGCCAAATATTAAGATGATTCATCTTCTCAGTGTGGGTCCTCCATGCCTGGGGTGTGTTATGTGGAGTCTGTTCCTCTGAACTCTCTGTGCCTATGGCATCTTTCCTTCCCTCCTTTGGACAGTTTAGCAGGTTAGTTTGGTTCCTGATCATGACTCCACTCTTCTCACGCTCTTTGATGTGGCCTCTTTAAATTTAGCTGTGGAGAGTCTGCTCTGCCACATTGGTCTTCTTCTGGGTTATTTACTGATGTGGATGATATCTAGGTGTATCTATGGGATGAGGTGAACCTAAGATCCTTCTACTCCATCATCTTCCTAATTTGGGTCTTTCTTAATTTATTTCAACAATATTTTGAAGTTTTCAGTGTATACATTTTCATGCTTTTTTGTTAAATGTACTGTAAAAATTTTGATAACTCTTAAAGTTATCAAACACTAGAGCACCAATATACATGAATGCAGCCATCTAGACCTATGCTTTTGTGTGTGTGTGAAGGGAGCTTCTAATTAATAATTCAATCTCTTGACTTGTCAGTGGTCCATTGAGGTGTCATATTTCTTCTTCAGTCAATTTTGTTAGTCTGCATTTTTCTAGGCATTGTTCTAGTTCTTGTAAGCTATCTAAATGATTTTTGCATACAGTTCATAGTATTCCTTTTTATGTGCATTTTAAAAATGTCAGTTAGATCAGTAGAAATGCCATCTATTTTATTTCTGATATTACTATGTAAGACTGCCTTCTGGCCTCCATTTCTGATAAGAAGCCAGCTGTTACTGGGTTTCTTTGTAAATGATAACTTATTTTTTCTCCTGCTGCTTTCAAGATTTTCTTTTTGTCTTTGAACTTCAGCATTTTGTACTATTATGTTTGTAGATCTTTTTTAGTTTATTTGACATGAAGTATGTTGAGCTTCCTGGATAGATATGTTCATATTGTCTATAAATTTATGATATTTTACTTATTATTTCTTCCTATATGTTTCCAGCCACATTTTCTCTTTTCCTTCTGGCTTTCTTACTATGCATGTTTGATTTATTTAATGTCCCACATTTCTATGATCCATTGTTCGTTTTTCTTCTTTCTTCTCTCTGACCTTTGGATTACAAATCAATTATCAGTCTATACATTTGCTAACTTTTCCACCAGTTCAAATCTACAGTTGATCTCTGGTGAATTTTTTATTTTAGTTATTATTCTTATGAACTCCAGAATTTCCAATTTGTTCATTGTTATAATTTTTCTTTATTGATATTCTTTATTTAATGTGATATTGTTATCATACCTTTCTTCTTTAATCATGTTTTCCATATGTCCTACAAACATATTTATGATGGCTCCTTTCAAGTCTTTTTAAATCCCCCATCTGGTCACACAGCTGATTTTTATTGGTTGTTTTTTGGCAGTATATAGGTCATATTTTTTCCTATTACTCTGCAAGGCATATTTTCATATTTTTAGTGTTGCTGTTGGAAACTGGACATTTTACATAACACATTAGTACAATTCTGGGTATGGGTACTTCTCCTAGAGTTCATTACTGTTATTTGCTTATTGTTCTACGAATGGCTGGCTTATTGTAATGAAGACCACTATGCACTGGGTGCAGTTTGAAGTGTGCTGTTGTTCCCCAGGGAAATTCAGGCTTGTGTCATTCTGGGATAACAGTAGTTTTGATAGGTCTCAACTCTCTCTTTCCCTGAAAATGTGTTAACTTCCATTAATTGCCAGCTTATTTCTCTCTCTCTCTCTCTCTCTCTCTCACACACACACACACACACATTTTAACAATATCTAGAATCATAAATTACTTTATAGGCTAATTAAATTTGCACTATTTGAAGGGATAGTTTCACAAGTCAGTGTTTGAAATTATTTTTTCTGATTCCAGGTATAGCTTCTCACTTATTTATTTTCCCCATTTATCCTGGGAAAATAGGTAGCCTACAGCTTAGCCTATATCTACAAATCCAGTTTCTTTCAAGATAAATTCCATTGTTTTTGAGTTTCCTTCAGGTTGGCCTTTTCTACACTCTATTGCAGATGAAGTAAGTCCCTTTGCTTAGGACTTGGAGCATCCCACTCCCCTCTCTAAATCTGTTTCTTTACCCCAGACAACATCTTTCAGCCACGGCTTATTTGCCTGGGTGGGTCAATGGTGTAATTCTGTCTGAGTGACACTCCTGCTTTAGAAGCTAAGTACTTGGTGGATGGGACAGCAAATTAAGATTTCTTCTTTTTTTTTTTTTAAATGTTTTATTTATTTCTGAGAGAGAGAGAGAGACAGCTCAGGCAGGGGAGGTTCAGAGAGAGAGGGAGACATAGAATCTGAAGCAGTCTCCAGGCTCTGAGCTAGCTGTCAGCACAGAGCCCAACAAGGGGCTCGAACCCATGAACCATGAGATCATGACCTAAGCTGAAATCAGACGCTGAACCAACATAGCCACCTAGGTGTCCCCAGCAGATTCAGATATCTTTACTTTTCTTCTCCCCCCATTTATAAGCTGAGTCAATTGGAAACCAAGAATTCGCAATGGTGTTATAACTATGCAGAGTCTCTGTCTCATGAGTGGGAACTGAGTGGAATAAGGGAGCCTCACCTCTCAGCCAAAGTCATCAAAATTTAGACTTAACAACAGACAGCTGGGGGTGGCATGTAGTCTGCTACAAAGAGCTAGGGAGAGAGGAGGCTTATGTTCTTGGCTGTACCTGCCTCGAACAGAGTTTTCACCTCACAGAGGTGAGAGGGAGAAGAGGATTCACATCTTGGTTAAAATACAGCAGTCTCTCAGAGTTGTTCCTAAATTTTAGTAGATTTTCTTGAATAATTATTTCTTCATTTGGTATATGCCATAGGACCCATTCTATATCTTTTGAATTATCCTTAATTTTTATTTAATAACTTCATCAATGTCACTGAGAAGTGGTTCTTATCATGTTGTCTGCCTGAAGTCTTCTACAGAGTGTTGATTATTGAGCTTATATCTCACAGTCTTCATGAAAGGATATTTTTTATATTATTTCTTTAAAACATGTGTATATGTCATTTGAAACTATAGAATTAGTTATTTCTTAACTAAATATTTCCTCTCTCTCTTTTTCTTTCTTTAAAATTTCCCTGGTCAGAGCCTCTAGTACATGATGAATACAAGTGGCAAAACTGTCTTTCCTTGTTTCCTTTCTGAATCTAGTAGGAAAGAATTTAATCATTCACCATTAAAAATGATATCAGTTGGGGCGCCTGGGTGGCTTAGTGGGTTAAGCGTCCAACTTACGCTTAGGTCATGATCTCGCGGTTCGTGGGTTCGAGCCCCGCGTCGGGCTCTGTGCTGACTGCCAGCTCAGCCTGGAGCCTATTTCAGAGTCTGTATCTCCCTCTCTCTCTGACCCTCCCCTGCTCACGCTGTCTCTCTCTCTCTCTCTCCTAGAAATAAATAAAAATATTTGTAAAAAATGATATCAGTTGTGCTTTTTTGTAGACCACCTTGATTATTTTGAGGACATTGCTTTTCGTTCTTAGTTGTTGAAGGTTTGTTTGCTCTTAATCAAGGTAGAAATTTTATCAAATTTTATCAAATTCTATTACTGTATCTTTAATGATTTACATACTTTATTCTAGTAACACTATGCATTACACTTAATAATTTCATGTAAACAATTCTTACGTTCCTGAGTTAAATCGCAATTAGTTATGGTTCATAATATTTTATATTTTTTGCTTGTTTTACTTAGTATATTGTGAAGGGGTTTTATACCTATATTCATGAAGGATATTGGTATGCAGCTTACTCTCCAAGACATGTCTTTATCTGGGTTTAGTTTCCATGTAATGAACTTATTTTGAAAATTATGATAATATATGAAAACAGATAATATAGTCATCTACATATTATCACATTTTTAATGTTCATTTATTTTTGAGAGAGAAAGCTTAAATGGGGGGGGGCACAAAAAGAGGAGGGGACAGAGGATATAAAGCAAGCTCTGTGCTGACAGCAGAAAGCCCAGTGCAGGAGTTGAACCCACGAACTGTGAGATCATAACTTGAGTCCAAGTCAGATGCTTAACCAATTGAGCCCCCCAGGTGCCCCTCATTATCATATTTTAATAAATATTAGCCTTTTATCCTATTTACTATACATTGGTCTTTCTCTCTTTTTTGGATATGTGCATTTTTAATTGAGGTATTACAGTTTCACATTAGTTTCATGTGTACAAAAGGATTCAACAATTCTATGCAATTCTTACTGATCATCAAGATAAGTGTACTTCTTAATTTCCTTTATCTATTTCATCCAAATAGCCACCTAACTCCCTTCTGGCAACCACCAGTTTGTTTTCTGTATTTAAGAGTCTGTTGTTTGTCTATTTGTTTGTTCTTTTTTCATTTTTTTTGTTTCTTAAATTCCAAATATGAGTGAAATCATATGACATTCATCTTTCTCACAGACTTGTTTCAGTTAGCATTATACCCTCTATATTCATTCATGTTGTTGCAAATGTTAAGATTTCATTCCTCTTTATGAATGATCAATATTCATGTGTGTGTGTGTGTGTGTGTGTGTGTGTGTGTACCATATCTTTTTTATCCATTTATTTGTGAATAGACACTGGGTTGGTTCCAATCCTGGCTATTGTAAATAATGTTGCAATAAACATAGGGGTGCATATATCCTTTCAAATTAATGTTTTTAACTGTTGAGGAGCCTCCATACTGTTTTCCACAATGCCGGCACCAATTTGCATTCCCACAATTTGGTTTGTCTCTCAAGAATTATTTTCCACACTGAATATTAATATTGTATTTACTATGGAAAGTTTCATAGTTCTCCTATCTATGACCATTCATAATGTATTATGTATTAAAATTATCTATCTTTATATTTGCCATGCTGTTAAAGTTTGCATATTTTCTCCTGTCACTATTCTGATCAGATTTTTGTTTTTTAATCCTTTAACTGTTAACGTTTACATTTTGCTCTGTTCTGTGAGTGAACAATTTTATATTTTTCACACATGTAGGAGTCTTAACAAAGCCTTAACTGAATCAGCACTTCTACAAACTTCTTAAACAAAAATAGAAAATTAGGTCATTTGGATTGAATCAACTCTTCATTGCATGTTGTTTTTATGATCAGTATTTTGACTTTATTTTGCTTATTTTATCCTGTTGTGTTATCTGTCAATAGAATTAACTTCATTGATGGTCTCTTTTATTGTTACAAGTTTCCTTTTTTTAAAACAGTGTTCCTTCTGTGGATAGTTATTCTCTCTTAACTTTCGAATTCAACAGATTTATATTTTTTACATTGTAATTCTATTTTCTTCTTTTTTGATCTATTTCTGCGTGCTTTTTGTAATTTAATTTTATATTTTTAAATCACAGATTTATATTCTGCAGGGCTTTTTAATCTTTAAGAAAACCTTGAGGTTTGGATACAGAACTGTATTTCCAAACCAATTTTGTATTAGTTTCTGCTTGACACTTGACATATACTCTAGGTCTAGGACCCATTTTTAATACAGTTTCCAATTTTGATGTTTTCTGAATACTTGAGTAGTATAAATTTGAATCCCAAATTTGTATAAATTCTAAACCTATAGCTTCAAATTCTCATGGGAGATATTTTTCTTTCTTTCAGAGCTCATACAAAATCAGACACGTTTTCCTATCATCTCCCTTTGCGGCTAGGTGTCTTTAAAACTCGACTCCATCACGACCCTGAGAATTTCATGTTTTTGAAGAAATGTTAGTTCCGATCCTTTATAAAGATCCAAGGCCTTGACTTCTATGTCTATAGGGGATAATAAAACTCTTGCCACTAGGTTATATCTCTTATCCAAACCCTACGTCACATCCATACTAGACAACAACCACTCATGATTTTATCCCTGTGAGATTTTTCTTTTGCAATATTATTTTCATGTTGAGCATCTAGGACTCTTTTTTCTCTTTTGGGCACTGACTATGCAAATAATGTTTTGCACTCTTTTATGCAGAATTCCACATTTTACGGAAAATATTTTAAAATTTCTCTGTCTATATGTCGTTAGAAAAGAATAACTATTCTTATTTATTCATACCTTTCTATTGGGAAAATTTAAATCTAGGTTTCAGGCAGTCATGTGGTATAAAGCAGGTGTATGTATGGTCAATGGGCTCAGATGGTATAGCTATTGGGGAAGCTCTAAGAAGCAGAAAATGACTGAATTCATAAGACTATCTTGAGCTATATGGGTGGTGGCACAGGCTGTAATTGGGGATTGGGTGCATACAGTGTAGGGCAAGAGACCTGTTGGAACTCTACTAGGATCCATGTCTTATGAAATCAAGCCTCTTTTAGAATCTAGGAAACTTGGAACCTCATGTGTGCTGATGAGGACTGTTTTTATTTAATCCTCTTTTGCTCTGTCAAACTGAAAATATCAGCACTGCCTGGAATGAAATTCCTTTGGTATTTTAGGCTATAGAAAAGTAATCCTGAGCAATAGGATTCTGTGCTTATTGTCTATTTGGGAGGTAATGGTGAAACACATACCTAATTTTAGCATTCCATTTTGCACAGCAACATCATCACAGGAGATTTTTTAAAAATTAGATTCTAATCAGCTGATGTCTGCCATTTATAATGTTTAAGATTATTATAATAAAATGGCTGATTCACTCTGCTATTTAAGAAAAAGAGAATCAATTAAAACTATTGGTAATATTAACTTTTTAAATCTTTATTCTCTACTAATTTCACAGGCATGATATGTTGATATAACTATTAGAAACGGGAGAAGGAAAAACCCTGGTTATCTGATTGCCTGAGAAGCCTGGAACCTTATCATATAGATGTTAACTAATATTGTATGTGGCATGAAGATTTTGTTTCCCAGAAAATTATAAAACAGCATTGTGCTAGTTATTCTACAGCACCAATATTTAGAGTTTTAAAAACTAAAAAAAAAAAAAAAACTAGAAAGCATTATATGATATTTGAAATATTAATTGTATCATCAGAATGTTTTCTCAGGTCAAATACATATACCATGCAAGAGTAACCTTGTTATTATTCTTAAATATTTTTCTTTCAAATAAAGAGTTAATTTGAAATTACAATGGAAAATAAAAGAAAAAATCTGAAAAAGTGATCTGATGACTAGGACTTATTAAATAGCTACATTTTCAAGTGGCATATGGAAGAATGAGAATAGAGAGTAATACCTAAAATAACTATAATTAATAAAATAGCAAGGCAGAGATGCATTTAATTAAACTTTTATTTCATTTATGTCTTAAATACATGAAATGCTGACTCAGATATTATAGGTAAAATGAACTAACATTTTTTTCAATAAACCTCTGTGTTATTTAAAATTATGTACTAAAGACTACAAAGTAACAGGAATATAAGTATCAGCATTCCTCAGAAAATAGTATAAAAATAATTACCGAGTTTGAAACTTATGCAATAAAATGACTGCCAGAAATACCAGCCTGACAGAGAAAGTTAACTTTTTCTGATTAAGAAAGAATTAATTAAGTAATCTTTTGACTGACATTCTAAAGATTTCCAATATTTATGTTGTATGCAATTTTAATAATGCAATTATTCCTCTCTTGTTTAACCATTATTCGAGTTTTCTTTGCAGTGGAATGCATTGTGAAGAAATGTAGTTTTCAAAATTGACTTTTATTTGGGAATATCAAAATGATAATTTTCAAAGTATAAGTAAAATATACATAGGATCTCTTATGTTTGTTATACAAAAATATAATCCTCAAAATTGTGAGTGGCAATGCATAGTAAGGTAGATTTTCATTTAAATAAGCCTATAAATATTGGATAGTCTTCAGGACTGAATTACAGAAAGAAAATTATTAGAATATAAAATGACATTCAATTCCATAACATTAAAGAAGTTAAAAGCAGACTATCAACTTCTATGGCAGATTCTAAAATGAATCACAATTACTGCTCTACAGAAGCTTGTAATTATGGAAACAATATAGATATTTTTGAAGAATTTGGATTTTTAATTTTTAAAAAAACTTCATTTATCTATTTTGAGGGAGAGAGAGAAATTATAAGTGGAGAAGGGCCAGAGAGAGCATGGGGAGGGGAGAGAATACCATCAGTGCAGAGCCTGATGCAGGGCTCGAACTCACAAACTGAGATCATGACCTGAGATGAAACTAAGAGTCAGACGCTCAACCAACTAAGCCACCCAAGTGCCCCAATGATACAGATTTTTTAATGATAACATAATTATCATTTATTGAATATCTATGAAGCAATAGGCATATTCCTTACTTAATGTACTTGGTGTTTTAAGATCTATTATTTCCCTTAATCTCCCAGGAATTCATGATGTATATTACAGAATAGGAAACTGAGGCTCAAGGTTTTGAGACATATGCAAAATACATGCAGACACATGATCTGCATACAGATCCATCTAATTCTATAGTTATTGCAATTCACAATGCAAAGAAATTGTGATAAATTTTCAAGTTTGCCTGCTGCATGGTATATGTTATTTTATAGCATATGCAACCTTAAAAAAATAACTGATACCACATCTATTCTCTCTGCTTTATGACATAGTCTATAAATGTGTAAGAATAAAACATAGAATCGGGATATAATACTGAAGAAAAACGCAGTATCATTGAGCATGCTCCTGTCTTAATTTTATGCAGATACTTACACTCTTGTCCACACAACATATTACTAACTCCCCTTGTCATTTCATGGTGAAAAAAAGAAAAGTATAATGGTTGCCTCTACCAGTTATACCATTACATAAATATAATAAAAATAAAATTCTTTAGTGACAATAATTTCCGTACACCTAATTTAAGTTCTTATTTTGGTTCAGTTGATATATAATGATGAAAATACAGTATCATATGGTTTCATTATTTTTTAAATTATTTTCCACTTATTTTTGAGTAGTTAACAAATTCCAGTAATGTGATATGTATAATTGTACCTTCTTATTGTCATTTAATATTAAGTTTTTTAAAGAAAATTGACATATAAAATGGATTAATTTAAATCTTAAATATTCTTATATATATTCATTACTGAATTTTTAATGCTTTTATTTGTATGCTCAGCCAGTTATTAGAAGTCTTTAAATTTTCACATGTATATGATACAAATATAGTAAAATTTGTAGACAAGTCTTTCCCTTTTTTATTGGCTTTATTGGACTAAACAACCTTAAGTATGGACATGAAAATTACAATAGAAGAGATTTTGAATGCTGGTATATTAGTAGTCAGGTTTCTCCAGAGAAACAAAACCATTCAGATGTGTTTGGAATTGGATCATGTGGAAACTAAGTCCCATGACCTGCCATCTGCAAGTTAGAAATGCAGGAAAGTCAGTGATATAATTTAGCCTTAGTCCAAAGGTGTAAGACATAGGAGAATGAATGATGTAAATTCTAGACCAAGGGCAGTAGATAAGATGAAGTTTTGTAGTTCAAGCAATATGACCGGGAAGAAAAGGTAAATTTCTCCTACCATTGTTCTAATCAGGCCCTCAGTGGATTGACAAGGGCACAATGAGCCCACCAATTAAATATCAATTTCATTCAGAAACACCCTCACAGGTTTACCTGGGAACAATATTTAATTCTGGAGCCTAGTGGTGCCAAGTGGACACATAAAATTAACCAACATACCAGCAACATAAAAAGTGTATAAAACCCAAATATAATTGAAAAAAAATTATACAGTTTGACTCCTTGGGCAAAAAATTATAATCACAACTGATTTTCTTATAAAATTTCAAGGAGCAAAATATGGAAAATTAAGACTAAGCCATCTTATTTTTATTTTTTTATTTTATTATTATTTTTTTATTTCTAGGAGAGAGAGAGAGACAGCGTGAGCAGGGGAGGGTCAGAGACAGAGGGAGATACAGGCTCTGAAATAGGCTCCAGGCTCTGAGCTGGCAGTCAGCATAGAGCCCGACGCAGGGCTCAAACCCACGACGAACCGCGAGATCGTGACCTAAGCGAAAGTGGACGCTTAACCGACTAAGCCACCCAGGCGCCTCAAGACTAAGCCATCTTAAAATAAGTACCAGTATTCAAGCTTATACAATTTAAAAACATATTCCTAACTGAATAAATAATTCTAGAAATCCAAAAATAAGATATAGGTAGACATTTTTCTGGAATGGTACCAGTATTGCAGGTTTGATATATATTTAATTTTATGATAGTCATACTTCATACCTCAGAGATATGTGAGTTTGGTTCCAGACCACTGCAATGAAGTGAATAAAATTATTATTTTTGGGTTTCCCAGGGTTTATAAAAGTTATGTTTATACTGTACTATAGACTATTAGGTATACAGTAGCATTATGTCCAAAAAATGTACGTATTTTTAAAATACTTCATTGCTAAAAAATGCTAACCATCACCTGAGCTTTCAGTGAGTTATAATCTCTTTTCTGGTGGAGGGTCTCCCCTCAATGTTGATTGATGGCTGCTGATTGAGCAGGACAGTGGTTGTGGAAGGCAGGGGTGGCTATGACAAAATTTAAAATTAAGACAACAATGAATTCTCCCACAGTGATTGACTCTTTATTTCACAAACAATTTCTCTGTAGCATGCAATGCTGTTTGACAATATTTTACCCACAGTAGAACTTTTAAGGTTGAAGACATTCCTCTCAAAATCTGTCATTGCTCTATCAACTAAGTTCATGTTATATTCTAAATTATTTTTTTGAATTCTCAACAATTTTTACAGCATCTTTACCAGGAATAGATGCCATCTCAAGAAACCATTTTCTTTGCTCATCCATCCATAAGAAGCAACTCTTCATCTGTTAAAATTTTATCGTAAAGTGTTCTCTTCAAGCTCCACATCTAGTTCTTTTGCTATTTCCACTGCATTTGCAGTGATTTCCTCCAATCAAGAAGTGAGCCCCTCAAAGTCATCCATGAGATTTGGAATCAATTTCTTCCAAACTTTCATAAATGTGAATATTTTGACCTTATCTTGTGAGTCATGAATATCTTTAATGGCATGTAGAATGGTGAATCTTTTCCAGAAGGCTTTCAATTAATTTTGCTCATATCCATCAGTGGAGTCACTATCTATGGCTGCTATATTCTTACAAAATATATTTCTGAAATAATAAGACTCGGAATTTAGAATGACTCCTTGATCAATGGGCTAGGGAATATATGTTTTGTTAGCAGGCATAAAGATATAATGTTTTAATCTCACTGTACACCTCTATCAGAGCTTTTGGGTGAATAGGTGCATTGTCAATGAATGGTGATATTTTGAAAGGAATTTCTTTTTTCCTGAGCAGTAGGTCTTAACAGTGGACTTAAAATATTCATTAAGCTATGTTGTAAATAGATGTGCTTTCATCTAGGTTTTGTTCTACATAGAGGAGAGAATAGGCAGAGTTAATTTAGGATAATTCTTAAGGGTTTTCAGAATGCAAATGAGCATTGACTTCAACTTAAAGTCACCTGCTGCATTAGCTTCTATCAAGAGAGGACATTCTTTGAAGCCATGCATTGATTTCTCTTCTCTATGAAAGTCCTAGGTGACATCTTCTTCCACCATTAGGGTGTTTTGTTTACAATGAAAATGTGTTGTTTTTATAACCACCTTCATGAATTAACTTACCTAGATCTTCTAGATAACTTGTTAGGGCTATTCTATCAGCACTTGCTTAGAAATGGTTGTAGCATTAATAATTGGCCTAATTTTAATATTGTTTTGTCTCAGGGAAGGGGGGGCTCTGAGGAGTGGTAAAAAGATAGGAATGGATGGTGGAGCAGTCAGAGCACTTATCAATTAAGTTCATCATCATTTATGGGTATGATTTGTGGCCTCTGAAAACAACTATAATAGCAACATCAGGGATCACTGATCACAGATCACCATAAGAAACATATTAATAAAAAATTAAAATATTGTGATAATTACCAAAATGTGACACTAACATAAAGTGAACAAATGCTGTTGGAAAAGTGGTGTTGATAGACTTGCTCAAGGAACATTGGCCACAAACCTTTAATTAGTTAAAAAAAAATCTGTAAGCACACTAAAGTAAAGCACAATAAAATGAAATATGCTAGTACATTATTTTTCAGTCTCTTTTATCTGATTAAGATTATATAGCTATATCTTATGTATATGTATACATATATATTTCTTACATATGTATATATAAATTATCAGGGTAGGAAATATAGTCTGGCTTTAGAATAGTTTTATATTTATAAAACAATTATGAGAATAGTACAGTATTGCCATATACCCCACACCTTTTCCCCTATTAGCATTTTTTATTAGTATGGTACCTTTGTCACAATTAATAAACACCAATACATTGTTATTAACTAAAGTCTATTCTTTATTTGAATTTCATTTTTCCATTCCAGGATGCCAATGAGTATAGTGCATTACATTTAGTTGTCATGTCTCCTTTTTTTTTTTTTTAATATTTTTATTTATTTCTAGGAGAGAGAGAGAGAGACAGCGTGAGCAGGGGAGGGTCAGAGAGAGAGGGAGACACAGACTCTGAAACAGGCTCCAGACTCTGAGCTGGCAGTCAGCACAGAGCCCAATGAGGGGCTCGAACCCACGAACTGCGAGATCATGACCTAAGCGAAAGTCAGACGCTTAACCGACTAAGCCACCCAGGCGCCCCTAGTTGTCATGTCTACTGAGTCTCCTGTAGACTGTGATAGTTCCTCAGAATTTGTTTTCTTTGACCTGACAGTTCTGAGGAGTACTGATTAGGTATTTTATCAACTTTAGTTTATCTGATGTATTTCTTGGGGTTGCACAGGTATTATATCTTGTTTTGTTTTTGAGGAAAAGACAACAGAGATGAAGTTCATTCTCATTACATTATATCAAAGTCCATGTAATTAACGTGATATCATTATTAATGCTTACCTTGATCCCCTAGCTAAGCTAGGGTTTTTCCAGTTTCTCCACTGTCATTTTCCTCAATCTCCTTGGAATGCTATGTTATTTGCAAAGAAGTTACTCTGTATAACTCAAATTGAAATGATGAGGAGTTATGCTCCACCTTGTTGGAGGGGCAGTATCTGCATAAACTATTTGTAATTTTCTTTGGGAGGATGGTCTATTCTTTCTCATTTACATATTTAATAATTCATATCTGAATTGACTCAGGTATTTACGCTATACTGTAGGCTATAATCCAATCATATTTGTTCCCCAAACCTTTCTGGTGTGGGCAATTAGGAAGTCTTTCCATTGACATTTGTGTACTCCAACATATTTGTTGTTAGGTTTTTATTCTTATTTTTAATACCTTTAAATACTAGTGCTAAAAAATGCTAAGATGCCAGGCTCATTCTGTGTATTCTCTGTCCAAGTCCTAATATCAGCCATTTCTCTAACAATCTCTCCTTGTTTTTATTGGAGAATGATATTTGAAACTAAGATTGGTCATGAAGTGTACTCCTTGCTACTGATGTCTTTGCTTCAAGATTCAGCTGGAAGAATAAGGAAGTACATGTGTGCATACTGACCTATGCACGTACACACATTTATAAATATATGACTATCCATCTCTCTATATAGTAAGTTAAATGTGAGTTTATATTGATTAGTCCAACTCTAACCCATTACCACATATTTATTCTAGCATCCTCCCCTGACTATAGTCTTCCACTCCGATAGTGATTAACCCAGCCTCCACCATTCCCTATCCATTTACTCCACGCTTCCATTTTTGTATATATGTATAATGGATTTAGAATTGTTAACCTGTATATTGTGGGGAAAAGCTTTACCAAGTTTAATATAGTGCTTAAGTAAAATTTCTCTTGCCTTCAGTCTTCTAGTGTATAGTCTCACTTTCAAAGTCACATAGAGTAGCACCTTTACCACCCCAAATTTCACAAATTTGTAATTAAAGGTGAAGCCTTTTGTTATAGTCTGAATTCCACCTCAGATCTCCTAGTCAACTAATTTCTTTTAAAAAAATGCATATATTAAGTTTCACTTGTGCCATAAAGTTCTATTGATTTTTAAGAAAGTGTTATGTATCTACCATTACAGTATTATACAGAGTAATTGGTACCCTAAAAAGTTCCGTGAACTTCACCTATTCAAATTTGTTTAAAATCTCTATAGTTTTGTCTTTTCTACAATGTCACAGGAATGGAATTTCAGCATTTCAGACTGACTTCTTTAATACTATGCATTTAAGACTCATTGAGGTATTTACAGAGCTAAAATGCATTGATGTCCCATTCCTTTATACATCTTCTACTGTTTCATTGTATTATGCACTGTAGTTTATCCATTCACATATTGAAAAATATCTTATTCACATTTTGGGTGATTATAAATATTGTTTTACTCATGTGCAGGTTTCTTGTGTGAATATACATTTTAAAATTAGTTGGGTTAAAAACCTTGGAGTTTATTTCCATAGTAAGATTATGTTTAGATGTTTAAAAAACCCTCAAATTTTCTTCCATGGCAGTTGATGACCTTTTCTGTCCCACCTGCAGTGAATGAGGGAGTTCCTTTTATTTCCTCACTATATTGATATTTTCAAAAATTTTAGTTGTTAAAATTAATGTATAATATAGTTTGTTATTAATTTACAATTTTCAAATGACAAATGATGTCTAGCATCTTTCATGTATTTTGTATATAGTGTTTGTATATTAACTTTTATCCTTTGATAATGCTGTAGTCTATTAATTATAAAAAGTATTTTTGGTAGATTTTAGGAGTTTTCTAAGTAGATACTTCTATTATTTACTAATAAAAGGTTTTCCTGTTGTGGCAAATGAAAGATACCTTTGTTTTGTATGGCTAAGTAATATTCCATTACATATATATACATACATACACATATATACATATACATACATACACACACACACACACACACATATATATATATACATACCACATTTTATTCATTCATCTATTGATGGATACTTGGGCTGCTTCCATAATTTGGTTATTGTAAATAATGCTGCAATAAACATAGCAGTACAAATGTCTTTTCAAGTTTTGTGTGTTTTGAATAAATACCCAGTAGTATAACTAATGGATCATATGGTAGTTCTATTTTCTATTTTGTCAGGAATCTCTATATTATTTCCACAATGGCTATACCAGTTTGCATTCCCATCAAGAGTGCATGAGGATTCTTTTTTTCTCCACATCCTCACCAACACTTGTGTTTTGTGTTTTGTGTTTTTTGACTTTAGCTCTTCACAGTTGTGAGGTGATTTGTGGTTTTGATGTGGATTTTCCTGATGATTAGTAATGTTGAGCATCTTTTCATATGTCTTTTGGCCATCTGTGTGTTTTCTGTGGAGAAATCTGTTTTGTCTTCTGTCCATATTTTTGGTTGGATCATTTGTGGGTTTTTTGCTGTTGAGTTGTAGAAGTTGTTTATATATTTTGGATACTAACCCTTTATCAGATATGTCATTTCCAAATACCTTCTCCCAAACACCTTCTCCCATTTTGTAGGTTGCTTTTTAGTTTCGTTGTTTCCTTTGCTGTGTAGAAGCTTTTTATTTTGGTGTAGTTTATTTTTGCATTTGTTTTCCTTGTCTCAGGAGACCTATCTAGAAAAATATTGCCAAGGCCTGCATCAGAGGAATTACTGCCTATGCTCTCTTTTAGGATTGTTATGGTTTCAGATCTCACATTTAGAACCTTAATCATTTTGAGTTTATTTTGTGTATGGTGTAAGAAAGTGGTCCAGTATAATTCTTTCTTTTGCATTGAGGAAACCAATATCATAAACCATTTGTTGAAAAGACTATCTTTTTTGCATTGCATATTCTTGACTCCTTTGTTAAAAATTAATTGACTATAGGGGCGCCTGGGTGGCTTAGTCGGTTAAGTGTCCAACTTTCGCTTAGGTCATGATCTCGCGGTTTGTGGGTTCGAGCCCCGCAGGGGGCTCTGTGCTGACTGCCAGCTCAGAGCCTGGAGCCTGTTTCAGTCTGTGACTCCCTCTCTCTCTGACCCTCCCCTGCTCACGCTCTCTCTCTCTCCTAGAAATAAATAAAACATTAAAAAAAATTTTTAAAAAAAAATTGACTATATAATCATGGATTTATTTCTGGCCTCTTTATTCTGTTCCATTGATCCCTGGGGTCGTGTGTGTGTGTGTGTGTGTGTGTGTGTGTGTGTGAGTAAATACTGTTTTATTACAATTTTGTAATATATCTTGAAACCTGGGATTTTGATACTTAACAGTTTTGTTCTTTTTTTATTATTGCTTATTGCTTTTGCTGTTTGGGTTCTTTTCTGGTTCCATACAAATTTTAGGGTTATTTTTTGTTCTGTGTGAAATATTTTTGGTATTTTGATAGTGATTGAATTAAATCTATACATTGGTTTGGGAAGTACAAACATTTTAACAATATTTGTTCTCATAACCCATGAGCATGGGCTATCTTCCCATTTGTGTCATCTTCAATTTTTTTCATCAGTGTTTTACAGTTTTCAGTATACAGTTCTTTAACCTCCTTTGTTAATTTAATTCCTAAATATTTTATTATTTTGGTGAAAATATTAATGGAATTGTTTTCTTAAAATCAATTTCTGCCTCTTCATTGTTTGTATATAGAAATGTAACAGATTTCTATATAATTGTTTTGTATCCTGCCACCTTACTTAATTCACTTACCAGTTTTAGGAATTTTTGGGTGGAGTCTTTAGAATTTTCTAGATAAGTATCGTGTCACCTACAAATAGTGAAAGTTTTACTTCTTCCTTTCCCATCTGGATGCCTGTCAGTTATTTTTCTTGTCTGATGGGTGTGGCTAGGACTTCCAGTACTGTGTTGAAATAAACAAAATATATCTTGATTTGTTCTTTACCTTTATTCCCTAAAGTTTCTCTTTTCTTAATGTAGATACAAATTTCTCTTCTATTTTTGTTTGCTTTAGAAAGTCTTTTTTCATTTTTAAATTTGAAGAATCATTTCCCTGACTATAGAATTCTAGGTTGGTGTGTTGTGTTATTTTTATTGTTATTGTTAACATTTTAAATATTTTACTCTTCCTTTTTGCTGGTGATGTTTATGAAAAGTAATGTGATATTCTTTTTTTAATCTGTGGATGAAATATATGAAATACTTCAATGATTTGCATGTCATCCCTTTGCAGGGGTCATGATAATCTCTGTATTGTTCAAATTTTAGTATATATACTTCTAAAATATTTTTTTAAATATTTTTATTTACCTCTAGGAGAGAGAGAGAGAGAGAGAGACAGCATGAGCAGGGGAGGGTCAGAGAGAGAGGGGGGTACAGACTCTGAAATAGGCTCCAGGCTCCGAGCTGGCAGTCAGCACAGAGCCCGATGCGGGGCTCGAACCCACGAACCGCGAGATCATGACCTAAGCAAAAGTCGGACGCTCAACCGACTAAGCCACCCAGGCGCCCCTAGTATAGGTACTTCTGAAGCAAGCACTACTCTGTAAGTCTTGTTGCTTCATTGTGTTTTCCCTTACCCTGGCCTTTTTTTTTCTTTTTTTTTTTTTTAGGATTTTCTGTTTCTCTTTAGGTTTCTGCATTGCCAATATAATTTTCATATATATGTTTAATTTTTGCTGGTGTTTAATGTTGACATTCTTTGAGCCCCCTCCTCTGTGGTTTGATGTTTGTCATCTGTTTTGGAAAGTTCTAAGCTAATATTTCAAATATTTATTCTTTTCATTCTGATGTGTTGCACTTTTTAACAGTTGTTATAGGATATTCTCTTTCATTATCATTTTTGTTTATTTCAATTTGGAAAGTTTCATTGTTCTATGGTCAGATTCACTCATTATTTCCTTGGACATTTCAAGTATACCTATAGGACCATCAAAAGTATTTGTCATTTGTGTCAGTGTTGTTTTTTTTCAGCATTTACTTTTGATTCTTAGAGTTTCTATCTTAGAATTTATGTAACCTATCTGCCCTTGCATGCTATTTTAACATATTAATTATAGTTACATTAAACTTCCTGTCTTATAATTTATATCTGTGTTATATCCTAGACTAGTTCTGATGACTTCTTTGTCTCTTCAGTTCTTTTCTTGCCTTTAGGAAAGCCAAACATGTTGTATCAAGGAATAGAAACTGTCTATAGGCCTTTAATGTGAAGAGCTATATTATTTTGACTAATTATTTGGCTGTCTTTAGTGTTTGTCATAGGTACCAGAGATTAAGCATTCATTGAACTCCTTATTTTTGTCTCCCCTCTTGGCTCTGGAGATTTCCTATGCATTTATTGATTGGAAGGAGTCTGTGTCCCTCATCCCCCTTGCAAGAAAACAAGGAATCTTTCTCAGATTCTCACTTTGAGAATTTGGTGGTGGTCCTAGAAGTAAAGATTATAAAAATGTAGGGTTCCCCAGAAGTCGTTACTCATCCAAGTCCATACTCAGCTTTAGAAATGCATCAAAATAAGCATTTATGTTATTTCCAATTTATTTATTTTTAAATGTTTATTTTTTTTTTTGCAAGAAAGAAAACAGAGGAGGGACAAAAAAGGGAAAGAGAGGATCAGAAGCAGGCTCTGTGCTTTTAGTGCAAAGTGAAACCACAAGAAACCACAGGACCATGACTTGAGCTGAAGTCACATGATTAACCAACTTAACCAGCCAGGCACCCCTGTTCCTCTTACTTTATAGTTCCAGTGGCTTCTGTCCCAGGTAAGCAGATATCAGTTGCTTTATCTTTCTGAAAGTACATGTCTCTCCAGATTTCAGAATGATGATTTGCTCTCCAGTCATTTTTCCATGATGAATACTAAAAAAAATTATTGACTTTCAGTTTGTATAGCTTTTATCTTATAATGTCATGAGTGACAACCTCTGTCACTTACATGGTACAGCAGCATCTAGAAGTTATTTGGATGGATTAACTCCACTTTGAGCTTCAAACCCTAGGAGGAAAAAGTAAGTATTTCTTTTCTGGGATAAGCAGCATTACCTCTCTGTGCCTTACATTACTAATTTTAAATAGATAATATTACCCACCTTATAGAATTGTTAAAAAGAATAAATAACATAGTTTTTTAGGTTTATTTATTTATTTATTTTGAGGAGAGACAGAGAGAATCCCAAGCAGATTTCATTCTGTCAGTGCAGACCCCAATGTGGGGCTCAAGCTCACAAAATATGAGATCATAACCTGAGCTGAAATAAAGAGTTGGACTCTTAAGTGACTGAGCAACCCAGGCACTCCAATATAAGACAAGTTTTGATCACAATTCATGGCATCTAGAAAATGTTTAAGGATATTATATTCATTTTTCCTCACAAATGTGCTCTCCATATAAATAGTTGCAGACAAATAGCGCTACCAAATGGCACAGGCATAAACATAGGTATTTTCTACACCACACTTCTGTGTACATGTTAGAAATATGGATAGGGTTATTTGTACTAACACGGAACTTTACTGGTCCACAGAAAAAAACTTCTCTACTTAGTACAGTTACTCTAACAAAAACAAAGAGGCCCTTATTTAGTAGTTGAAAGTTACATAATAAATATTCATGAATATAAAAAAAATAGATGCGCTTAAAATTTTACATACCTCAGGCATAGGATATTAGTCATCTTTGAAATAATTCCTGTATTACCAAGACCTTATTATAAGACAGAAATTTTGGTTTTCTATACATATTTTCCTTACTGTGCTAAAACCAAAGTTTGGCTTATTTGATTGTGATATCTAGAATAATAGTTTGAGATGTAATGTGATCTGTTATATCTTATTACTAACATTAAATGAAAATATAAAATGTATGCCTTCACCTTGAATTGGTGGCTTTAGACTTAAAATATAATAAGCAGTTGTTTCCTAAGTACTAAAGGCCAGAGATGGAAGATAAGCATTTAAAAAGATGTTTGTAGAAATTATTAATCAACATCAAAAACTATTATTTCTCTCACCTGATTTATGATTCATTTAGTTATAAGTGAAGAAATGAATGACATAAATGTGAAGGTTTAGTTAGTAGTCCTATACTTAGGTAATAGTATTTTATAGCAGCAGGTTACTCAGGCCTCAAATATTTCTAGTAAATTTTCCAATAATTATAATATGGGCTGAGCTCTGCCCCTCCCCCCACAATATTCATATGTTTAGGTCCTAACCTCCATTACCTCAGAATGTGACTATATTTGGAGATAAGTCTTTTAAAGAGGTGATTAGTTAAAATGAAGACATAATCCAATGTTACAGGTATTTACAGACAAAATTAGGACACAAACATACACAAAGGGAAGACCATGTGAAGACACAGTCAGAAGACACCCTGTGCAAGCCAACAAATGAGGCCTCAGAAGGAACCAAACCTGGCAACCCCTTGATCTAAGAGAACTGTAAGCAACTTAATTTTCTGGTTTAAACCAGCCACTCTGTGGTTTTTTGTTATAGCAGCTCAGCAAACTAAATAATAAGAAAGAATAAAAAAATATATGAATGGTAATATTACAATAGAAAATCCAAAAGGCCAATGTGCATTTAAGGTTTGTATTAAGTTTATTTATTTTGAAATGGGGGTAGGATGGAGAGAGAGAGAGAGAATCCCAAACAGACTCTGCACTGTTAGCACGGAGCCTGATGTGGGGCTCAAACCACAAATTTACCTGAGCCAAAATCAAGAGTCAGATGCTTTACTGACGGAGCCACCCAGGCACCACAGGCTGAAAACATGTTCAAAACTCATCAGTAATCAGGGCAATGCAAATCAAGCACGAATGAGACAGCACTTCATAATTACTAGATTAACAAAAATTTAGAATATGAAAAATGTCAAGTAGTGCCAAGATTGTGGGGAGATAAAAACCTTATCGTGCAGCTAGTGTAAACTGACACAAGCATTCAGGAAAGCAGTCCGACACAATTTAGTTAAAATGCAGACAATCCCTGTGGCCCAGTAATTCTACTTGTTGATCTATCCCAGAGAAATTCTTGCATTGTATGCTAATACTCACCTTAGAATAATTTGTGGTAGCAATTTGGATGGATGTCCACAACTTGGGGCATAGGTACCACTAAGGAGGAGTTGAAAGTAACAGTTTAGATGCACACATAGCAACTTACATGGATCACAAAAATATCAATGTTGAGTGGGTAGAGAAGAGTCTTAGTTTGATATATGGTATGGTAATACCATTACATAATTAGAAAAACATACGCACACTAAATAATTTTAAAGGACAATGAGATGAATTTTAAACAGTGGAATACTTGCTCGTGAGTGTAAGGCAAGAAGAGTGGCCCTCAAAAAAGAAGATACAAATGAAGTGTGAGTTTTTTTTATCATCTATATGATTCATACATATGTATGTATACACACACACATATATATTAAAGTTAAGGAAAACATGTAGACATATTTATTTTTATGTCTGGCCCAGTGTAAAAAATCAAATAATTGGGGTGACTGGGTTGCTCAGTTGAGCAATTGACTCTCGATTTTGGCTCAGGTCACGATCCCAGGATTGTGAGACGGAGACCTGCTTTGATCTCCGGACTGAGTGTAGAGCTTGCATGACATTCTGTCCTCTCCCTCTGCCCTTCATCCTCACTTGCATGCTCTGTCTCTAAAAAAAAAGAAAAAAAATCAAATATTTAATTAATTTGAGTGAATGATTATAACAAGAATCTCTCCTATAACACAACGTGTCTTATTGGATACTGTTGTTTTCTTTCCACGTGTCAAATTAGTTAATCATCACATCCCTAAAAATAGGTACTATTTTAAAATTTATATTGAGAGAACGAGCATGTGGCTCAGCAGGGGAGCAGCAGAGAGAGAATTTCTTTGTGGTGTTTGATCCCAGAGCTGTGAAATCATGACCTGATCCCAGATCAAGAGATGGATGCTTAACTGACTGAGCCACTCAGGCACCCTGAAAGTGGGTACTTTTAATAACTCTGTTTTACACATGAGGCAGCTGAGGCAAAGAAATATTTTGAATTTTGTCTACAGGCGTAGGGCCAGAAAACAGCAGAGTGTGGATGTTAGACATATCTTAAAGCACACCCAACAACTGCCCCCCGCAACATAAGTTGTTCAAGGGAGTAAGGGATACAAACTTAGACTTAATTAAAATTAAGGTAGTTTTATTTACTTCAACATTAAAATATTATATGTATATAAATATATGGATAAAACCTAGGGAAATAATGAATCACCAAATAAAAAGCAATATACCTGGATCATCTTGGCTAATTTTGATGGGAGGGAGAGTTTGTATCTGGTTAGGCAAATTTGGAAATTACTGTCTTTGGATAAAACAACACCAACATGGAGCAATTTTATAAAACTAATAGCAATGTAAATTTGTTTCTATGAATGTGATAGCATTATTTACTCTTTATATTAATTTGAATAAAAATTTTTACCCTTGAATTCTGTAGACTTTAAAATTCTACATTATTCTCTATAATGCTGTACTAGTTTATTAGGGTTGTCATATCAAATTTCCACAAACTGGTTTCTTAAAAAAATAGAAGTTAATGTCTCACAATTCTGGAAGCTAGAAATCCGAAATCAAGATATTTGCAGGACTGGTTCCATCTGAGGAACTATGAAGGAAAGATGGGTCATACTTCTTGGCTTTCTCGATGACCATTTTCTTCCTGTGTTTTGTCACAAGTATCTCTCTGTGTCCAAATTTCCTCCTTTATAAAAAAAAAAAAAAGACAACAATCATATTGGATTAGAGTCCACTCTAATGATTCCATTTAACTTTATTGGCTTTGCCTTTATTAACTTTATTATCCAAATATTATCTATTATGACAAGTAAGTTTACAATTTGTATAGTTTTGGCAATGAGGACATAATTCATCCAATAATAAATGCCTATTAGTTATTTCCTTTGATAGTGGTTTCATGCTTGTGCTATTTATTTTAGAAATGGTTTTATAATGACATTTACTAATATACCTTATGCTTTTTTAATCATTTATTTTATTAGGAAACGATGGGTGAAGTAGGATATTTTTTTCTAATAGTGGCTGAGAATTAGCTATAGTAGTATTAGCTTACACTTTATATCAGTCCAGAGTCAGTATGGGATGTTTCCCAATTCCAAAATTGCAGATTATTTCTGTGAAAAGTTTCTTTGGTTTTGCTTTAAATTGAATCTTATAATTTGGTTATTATAGTTCTAGCACTAACACGAAGCATTCATAGATTTACATGGTCAACATTGAAGTCAGTGGGTAAATATTTCAATTATAATTATCAGAATAACTTTCCTTATTCATCAGGATTATTTTTGGTATTTGATGATATGCCCAAGGTCCACTGATGAAAAGATAGACAGGATAGAAAATAAATAACAGAAAGAAACTGAATATTAGGAAAGCATTAGTTTTTTCACTTGGCTATCAAAAACAATGATTAGAACAAAGCATCTGGTTTTATTCTATTCATTCAGACTTTGCATATGGGGATTGAACAAAATAGATGTCTAAGTTTGGGGTCTCTGTGCCAGGAATTTAGGTTTTTACAATATGTCTCCTTAATAGGGCCCAGACTCCCTGAACAGAAGGCAATTCCTATTTCTGGGATAAGGGATAAACACAAATACCAGAAAACACAGGTACTATTAACTGTATCTTAAGACCTTTTGAATGTGGCTTGTTGAAGGATTGTAAAATCCAAGTTTAAGATAATAAACAAAATTTGCAAAATTTGTTATTTAAGAAAAAATGAACATTCATATAGAAGCATAATATTAAAACAGTAACAGTCAGGCTAAGCAAAAAAAAAAAAAAAATACTTTGTTTCATGTAAAAGAAAATTAGGCTAAAATGTTTGGCCACAGTCAAGGGCAATATATTTTTGTGCTTATTAGCTTGAAGTTTGAATAACATGTTGTTTATACAAAACAAGTTTGACTATACTCTTAATTAGATCTTTTTCCCAATATTTACATATACGATTGCAAAACATCTCCCAAGAGTCTAAAGACCTCATGTTCACCTATTATTTTAGTTTCTTACTTGAATTGAATTAATTTAAGTTTTGAATTATTATACTTTCTTATACATCCTGTTTTCCTTACTTTGCCAGCTTAAGTTGGAAATATTCCTTAGTTTCCTCATTATTACATCTCTTCCAGACACACACCCAATTTAGAAAGTACATCCAGACATATATATATGAGAGGAAAGAAAACACTTTGCTTTATAGTTTTGATCTATTTTGATATTCCATGCCATTTTGGCCCTAGCCATCAGCCTGTAAAACTCATCAATATAAATTCTTATGCAAAAACTTTTGTTGCTAATTCAATTTTATTCCAAAGTTTTGAAAGGAAATCTATCCTTCCCAGCATCAAAGGAGATGACTGTATAATTTCTACCAAGCTACAATATTTAAAATCTTCTAAAATATGAATTAGTAGGAAAATGAAGATGATAGAGTAGGAAGCTCCAATAATCAGTCTTTCTAAGAAAATATCTTTTGAGTTTGTAAGAAATATCAAAATCAACCCTTATCCATATTTCAATACTAGCCAAATACTTGCAGCATCAAGGGCATTGCTTTGTAAAAAAGTTACCTGTACATTTTGGTGAATTTTGGTGTGGTTTACTATTACCAACCTAGGAAATAAGGACTTTGCCATCCAAAAGTTGTGTTTGGTTGTTTTGATCTCTCTGGCCAACTGGAAAAGAGGTAAGTTATTGTCTCAATCCCCTGAGTCACAAGTGGATTCTCACACAGCATCTATTGAGAGAGTTTAAAGATAAAGAATACCTTTATTATTTTCATTGATTATTGATTCCAGGAATTCAAGGAAATCGCTGTGAGTTCACTGACTGCTGATAGAACTAGACAAAGGTTTCAGTGACTACGCCTAACAAAAAACATAGACTTTGCAAAATAATCTCACTAAACAGATAAGTGAAGCCCCAAATACCAATAACAGCAACAAAAATACCAGGCATAAAAAGAAACAGGAAAGTATTGTCCAATCAAAGAACAAAAAATATCTCAGAAAAAAATGAAGTATGAATCAGCAGAGAATATCAATAAAGACAAATGATAAAAGAAACTAAATAGAAATCATGGAAATGAGAGATACAATAGTGTAAATAAAACATTTATCATATAGGTTCAACGTCAAATTTGAGAAAATATAAAAAAGAATCAGGGAACATGAAAATTGGACAATTGAAATTCCACAGTCTGAGATTCAGGGTGAAAAATGAATAAAGACTAAGGAATTTTATGGGATATCGTCATGCATGCCAACATATACTTTCTTAGAGTTTGAGAAGGATGATAGAATGAGAGAGGATTATGGTACAATGCTGGAGTAGGCAGAATCCTGATTCTATCTCCTCACCTACTCAACAAATGCTCTGGAAGAATCTAACTATTATTTTGGAACTTTGGAGTCTATTGGAGACTTGAACAGTAAATTATGGTTAATTTTGGTCAGTTTCCACTTTTTGAACAGTAGCAGCCACATCAGATAGCCATGTACATATTTTTGATACAGCTTCCACGCAGTTTGATGGAGCCAAGGAGGGTAAAAAGGACCCTGTCCACCAAATATCAGAGAGATGTGCTCTTCTGATTGCTGACACTGATTTCAAAAGTTTAGATAACGAGGCAGACAACCACTGGTGTTGCTCCTCCTACAATTGTAACAGTCTGGCGGTTCCATTAGGCTCACAACAGTATTTCTGCCCTTTCTATCCTCTTTGATGTGAGAGTCTGTTCTACCAGTTTGGAGGGCATTTTTCTAGTTTACTTATACTGTTCTGTGTGTTGTCTAGTTGTATCCCTGTGACAAGTTAAGCTTATTCCATTATCTTCTCCAGAATTCTAAACATTTCACTATTTTTTTAAAAATCAATCAAACTAAACTAAAAAAGAGACTTATGCAGGAAATATGGAACAAAAAATCTATAAAGCACTTATTCCACCTATTCCACTATCTTCTTCACAAGTCCAAGCATTTCACTATTTTTATTTTTTTTTTTACAAATAGTTTATTGTCAAGTTGGTTTCCATATAACACCCAGTGCTCATCCCCACAAGTGCCCTCCTCCATGCCCATCTCCCCCCTCCACCCCACACCCATGAGTCCTCAGTTTGTTCTCAGCATTGAAGAGTCTCTCATGGTTTGCCTCTCTCCCTTTCCCTCACCATTTCCCCCCTTCTTCACCCCCATGGTCCTCTGTTAAGTTCCTCCTAATCCTCCAATACATGCAAACATATGGTATTTGTCCTTCTCTGCCTGACTTATTTCACTCAGCATAACACCCTCAAGGTCCATCCACGTTGCTACACATGGCCAGATTTCATTGTTTCTCATTGCCATGTAGTATCCCATGGTATAGATAAACCACATCTTCTTGATCCATTTGTCCGTTGATGGACACTTAGGCTCTTTCCATGTTTTGGCTATTGTTGAGAGTGCTACTATGAACATTGGGGTACATGTACTCCTATGCATCAGCACTCCTATAGCCCTTGGGTAAATTTCTAGCAGGCATTCCACTATTTTTAAAACTCAGGCAAACACAAAAGATGGCACAGGAAATAAGGGGGGGGAGCTATAAAGCACATAGAAACCAAATAGCACAATGGCAAATAAGTTTCTCCTTATCAGTAATTAGTTTAAATATAAATGGATTAAATTCTTCAAACACTGTGTTATCTCTGAGACTTAGATACACAGGCACAAATTGGTCAAAAGTTAAAGGATATTCCATACACATAATACCAAAGAGATGAGAGGTGGGTATACTAATATCAGACAAAATAGATTTTATATTGAAGTTTTTATGAGATTATATAAATTTTAATACAGTTAGAAGATATCAAAATTAGAAACATTTACACATCTACTAACCATCAAAATATGTGCAATAAATCAATAGAATTGGAAGAAGAAATAGACAGTAGTTGGGGGCTTTCATAACCCACTCTCAGTAATGGATAGAACAGCCACACAGAAGATACACTAAGGCAATACCAGACTTATACAACACAATAAAACAACTTGATTCAACAGATCTAGTACAGAACATGAATGGATGATGGATAAGCAAAATATGGTATATAAATACAATGACATATTCTTTAACTTAGAAAAAGAAGAATTTTCTGTTTGCTGGGGAGATGGCAGAATAGGAGGATCCTAAGCTCACCTCATCTATGAACACCCTGACAACTATGCATTCCAACTTTCCCTACAAACAACCGGAGACTGGCAGAATAGATCTTCCACAACTAATTCGAGAGAGAAGGCTACATCAAAAAAGGTAGGAAAGATAAAGAAATATCAGGCACCAAACTCCTGATGACACTAACTGCAATGGGAGGGACAACACAAGCATGGAAGAACAAGGGGATCAGACCCCACACCAGGCACCCTTGCCTCTAAGATCTCACACTGACAAGGTGAATCCTCATAATGCCTGGCATTGAAAATCAGTCGGGCTTAGCTTTGGTAGAGCCAGAGGGCAATAGAAAACTGAGTTCCTACCCTTAAAGGACCATTATTTGGTGTGCACCAAATAAATCAGTCTGAGATGAGGCATAAAAGAAACAGTTTTAAAGGAGCCTAAAATATATGTAAAGAAGATTTAATGACTAATTTTAGGATGTGTGCAAAAGGGGCAGGGATTTACAATTTTTCTCTGGAACCAGAGGAGCTGGTGAGCACCCTTTTTCTTGTCTGTCCCTGGCCTAGATAGCTGGACATTTGTGGGAGCCAGTGCTAGCACTCTCTATCTACTCTGCTAGCACATGAGCAATGCTACAATGTTTCCCTGTAGACTTGCTTCACCCAATCCATCCACCCACTCTGACAGGTACCCCTCCAAAGAAGCTCCTGCCCTGGGGAGGAGAAACCTAACCTTATACACCATGCACTGAGCAAGCCCTGCACAGCAGTGTATCCACAGCTGTCCCAGAAGCTAAGTGCAGTCAGGTAGGCTGAATGCTAGCACCACCCATCAGCAAGTCTAAAGAGGCTGCATCTGAGCCTCTCAGCTGGCCACACTGGGAGAATGACCTACACACCATTGTGCCCACAGCAAGTGAAACAGGTCATTGCAGCCAGCTGCAGTAAGGTAAGGGCCACTTATACCCAACAATGTGCAGTCAGGGACAATAACGCTATAGGACAGCACCGAACCTCCTCCTCCTCTTCTTTTCTTTTTTTTTAAGTTTACTTACTTATTTTGAGAGATGCAGAGACAGCATGAGTAGGGAAGAGACAGGGAAAGAGAGAGAATACCAAGCAGGTTCCACACTGCCAGCACAAAGCCTGATGCAGGGCTTGAACACATGAAACCGCAAGATCATGACCTGAGCTGAAACCAAGAATTGGACGCTTAACCAAGTGAGCCACGCAGGAGCCTCAGCACAGTACCTCTTCTATGCAAGGTTAATTTTTCAAACTAGGAGACATAGCTGACTCATCTACACCTTGAAACAGAAAGTTAGACAAAATGAGGAGACAGAAGAATAAATCCTATATTTAAGAATAAGATAGAACAACAGTAAAATAATGAAGTGAAACAGAGATAAGCAATGTGTTAAATAAAGAGTTCAAGGTAATGGTCATAAAGCTACTTACTAAACTTGAGAAAAGAGTGGATATACCCAGTGAAAACTTCAACAAAGAAACAAACAAACAAAACATTATACCAGAGCTTAAGAATACAACAATTGAAATTAACAGATTAGAAGATGCAGAAGAATAACTGAGTAATCTCCAAGCCAGGGTAATGGAAAGCAAACAAGCTGAATACCAAAATAAATAATAAATAAAATGAGGATAGGTTAAGAGACCTCAATGCCAACATCATTCCAATTATAGGAGTCCTAGAATAAGGAGATAGAGACATGGGGTCAGAAAACCTATTTTAAGAAATAATAGCTGAAAAGTTCCCTAACTGAGGGAACTAAACAGACATCTAGATCCTCTAAGCACTGAGAACCTCAAGATGAACCTAAGGCTGTCTACACAATGACCCAATTAAAATGACAAAGATTAAGGATAAAGAAAGTATTTTAAAAACAATTACATATAAGGGAAATTCCATAAGGCTTATTTGTGAACAGAAACATTGCAGGCCAGAAGAGAATGGTGTGATCTGTTTAAAAACTTTCAAGCAAGGCTATTCTACCTGGCAAGATTATTATTCATAATTGAATGAGAGATAGAGATTCCCAGATAAACAAGAGGTAAAGGGATTCTTCACCACTACAACAGGAAGAAAAAGCTATGGATGTTAAAATACAAAAGTAGTAAAATCAATTAAATATAATTAGGGATATCCAAAATAAAAAGATGTTACTATAACATCAGTAAACTTAGAGGACAAAGGAAAACTTTAGAACTCTTTGAATGTATTTGAACTTGTGATCAACTTAATATAAACTGGAGAAACATTAGATATTGTATATGAATTCCTTGGTAACTATAAAACAAAACCTTTAACACACCCAAAAGAGAAGGAAATTATTAAACTATAGGGAAGAGAGAAAAAAAAGAAAATAACTACAAAAATAAGAAAATTAACAAAAAGGGAATAAGAACATATCTATCAATAATGATTTCAAATGTAAATGGACTAAATGTGCCAGTGAGCAGATATAGGGTGAATGAATAGTTTATAAAACCAAACCCATCTATATGCTGCTTATAAGAGACTTACCTTCAGACCTACAGACACATACAGACTGGAAGTGAAGGGATAGAAAAAAATGATATTAGGTGCAAATGGAGGCAAAACTAAAACACCCACAAGTATAGCCATAATTAAGTCAGACAAAACAGATTTTAAAACACTCTAACAAGAGACGAAAGAAAGGTTATTACATAATGATTAAAGGGGTCAATCCCATAAGAGGGTATAACAATTTTAAATATCTATATATCCAGATAACTAAATACCTACATATTTAAGTATTTAGAAGTACCTAAAATATAAAGCAAATACTAATTAATATGAAGGGAGATATTGATATTAATATAGTAATATTTACTTTAATACAAAATTATATCAATAGAAAGATCATCCAGACAAAAAATATTCAATAAGGAAACAGTAGCTTTGAATGACATATTAGACCAGGTGGATTTAGCAGATATATACAGAACTCAAAACCAGAATATATATTCTTTTAAAGTGCTCGTGAAACAATATACAGGATGAATCACATGTTAGGCTACAAAAAAAATCCTAAAACTTTAAGAAACTAAAATCAATTATAGGAAAAGAGTTATAAAAACAAACTCATGGAAGGAAAATAATATGATACTAAACAACCAATTGGTCAATTTTTGAAATCAAAGAGGAAATCAATAACTACCTGAAGACAAATTAAAATCCAAACACAAGAGTCCAAAATCTTTGGGGAACACAGTGAAAAAAATTCTAAGAGGGCAATTTATAGTGCCACAGGCATATCTGAGAGACAGAGAAATCTTAAATAAAAATTCTGACCTTCCACCTAAAGGTCAAAACAGAAAAAGGACAAAGCCAAAATTAGTCCAAGAAAGAAAATAATAAAGGTCACATTAGAAATAGAGCTGGTGCTTTGAAATCAAACAATATTGATAAACCTTCAGCCAGACTAATCAAGAAAAAAAAGACTCAAAATTAGAAATGAAATGTTACAACTGACACTAGAAATAAAAAAGGATTATAAAAGAATACTATAAAAATTAAATGCCAAAAAATTGGACAACCTAGGAGAAAAGGATAAATTCCTACAAATGTATTTTCTGAAATGGAATCAAGAAGAAATAGAATGTATGAACAGACTGATTACAAGGAACAAAATTAAATCAGTAATCAAAAATTTTCTCAACAAAGAAAGGGCCAGGGCCAGACTGCTTCACCTGTAAATTCTACAAAATACTTAAAGGAAGAGTTAATATTCATCTTTCTCAAATTATTCCAAAAAGCAGATGAAAGAATGTTTGAAATTCATTTTAAGAGGCCAGCATTACTCAGATACAAAAACTCAACAGACTCTAAACAAAAAACAAAATTACAAACCAATGACCCTGATGAATATAGATGCAAAATCCTCAACATAATATTAGCAAATCAAATCCAAACCTATATTCAAAGGCACACTTACCAGAATCAAGTGAAAACTATTCCAAGGATGCAAGGATCATTCAATATTAACAAATCGATGTCATATACCATGTTAACAAAGTACACATCTCAGTAAATGAAGAAAAAAGGTATTTAAAAAAATATTATGTCTGTTCATAATAAAAACTCTCAACAGAATAGGCTTAAAGGGAATATACTTCAACATAATAAAAATTAAGTATGAAAAACAGAGCTTTTTCTGCAAAATCAGAAACAAGGATATCCACTCTCCACTTTTATTCAGCATAGTCCTGGATATCCTAGTCACAGGAACCAGATAAGAAAAAGAAATGAAAATCAACTAACTTGCTAAAAATGAAGAAAAAAACTGTCACTTTTTGCAGATGATATAATGTAATACATAGAAAGCTCTAAGTACTCTACCAAAAAACTATTAGAAGTAGTAAGTGAATTCAGTAAAGTTGCATATGAATAAACTCCACTGTGTTTCTATAAACTAATAATAAAATAGCACAAAGGGAAATGAAGCAATACCATCAAAGAGAGTCAAATACCTAGGAATAAATTTAGCCAAAGAAGTGAAAGGCCTGTACTCAGAAAATCCCTAAGACACTGATGAAAATATCAAAGGTCACACAAGTAAATGGAAAGATATCCATGTTCATGGACTGGAAGAATACTGGAAGAATAATACCCAAAGAAATGTACCAGGTCAATACATTCCCTGTCAAAATATCCTTAGTGTTGTATTTTTTGTTCTTTTGTGTTTTCTTTGTTTGTTTTTGTTCTACAGTGCTAGAACAAAACAAAGCATTCCTGAGAATAAAGAAGAAAGCTGGAAGTATCACAAGAAGCTTTCAAGGTATATTACAAAACTGCACTTATCAAAATATTATGGTACTGTGCCAAAACAGTCAGAGTGATCAATAGAACAAACTTGAGAACTCAGAAATAAACCCATGTACACATGGTTACTTAACCTATGACAAAGGAGGCAAGTGTATACAAAGGGAAAGAAAAGTCTTCAACAAATGGTGCTGGGAAAGCTGAACAGCTATATGGGGAAAAAAAAAAAGAAATAATTTTCTTAACATCATACACAAAAGTAAACCCCAAGTGAGTTAAAGACCTGAATATGAGACCTGAAACTATAATACTCCTAAAAGAAAACATAAGCAGTAATTTTTTGGACATCAACCTTAGCAGTATTTCTAGATCTGTCAGCTCAGGCAAGGGAAACAAAAGCAAAATTTTAAAAATTGGGACTACATCAAACTAAAAAGGTTTTTGCACAGTGAAGTAAACCAACAAAATGGGAAGACAACCTACTGAATGGAAGAAAATATTTGTAAATGATATATCAAGTAAGGGATTAATATCTAAAATACATCAAAAATTCATATAATTTAGTACCAGAGAAATAATCTTATTTTTTTTTAATGGGCAGAGGACCTGAAGAGACATTTTTCCAAAGAAAATGTGCACATAATCAAGAGACACATGAAAAGATGAGCAACATCACTAATCATCAGGGAAATGCAAATTAGAACCAGTGTGAGATATTACCTCTTAGCAGATAGAATGGGAATAAAAAAAACCACAAATTTAGAATTGTTAAAGAGGATATGAGGAACAGGGAATCCTTATGCACTATGTGAGAATGTAAACTGGTACAGCCACTCTGGAAAACAGTATGGTTGTTCCTCAAAATATTAGAAATAGAAGTACCATATAATCTGGTAATTCTGCTGCTAGGTATTTATTAGAAGAAAATGAAAACGCTACATCAGAAAGATATATGCACCCTATGTTTACTATCCTAGTATTTACAATAGCTGAGATATGAAAACAACCTAAGGGTTAAGTGATGGATGAGTGGATAAAGAGGTTGTGGTATATATACACAATGGAATATTATTCAGACATAAAATGAATGAAATCTTGCCATTCACAGCAACAAAGATGGACCTAAAGGATGTTATGATAAGTGAAATAAGTCAGACTGTGAACAACAAATGCTATGTGATTTCACTTCATATGGAATGTAAAAAAGAGACAGCTATAGAAAAAACGGATTCATAAAAATCCTACTGGCTGCTGCCAAAGAGAGTTGTGGGGGATGAGTGAAGAAGATTAAGAGATACACATTCAAGTTAAAAAATAAGTTATGGGAGAGAAAGGAAGGGCCAACATGGTGGAGAAGTAGGCGTATCCATACTTCCTGTGTCTCTCAAAGAAGGACTGAAGCCAAAGGATTCTGAACCCCAAGAGTCTGGGAGGAAAGGAAATAAAGTTATTTGGAAGAAAATGGGAAAATCAGGCAGCCCCATAGATGCATGGTTGCAAACTGGGAGAGAGAAAATGGGCCACATGGGCACAGAGGAGAGAGACAAAGCGAAGAGAAAGAGGGACTGGGGTAGCATAGGTCTGTATCTGGACAAGAGATAAACCTCGGACCTGGAAGGAAAATAATCCCAACATCCCATCTCTAACTGCAGGGTTTCTTCGGACTGGGGCTGTCTGCCCTGTTCGCACACCTGGGGAAGAGGTGAGTCTCCTCGAAGGTTTGGGGCCAGGTCAGGGGTGCAGTTGGCAGCAGGAGAATCCGATGTCCTACACCCTCCACTAAAGTACCACAGCACAGCTTTCGGAGCACATGTCGGGTGGCCACATTAACGTGCACAGAGTGGGAGTTTAAAACCCAGCTAAGCATGTGACCTAGGACACAGTGGAGACAGCCCGCCTAGTCTGTGCCTGTGGCACAATGGGGACAGATCCAAAGGAGTGATTTGGGGTGCCTCGTCCATGAAGAAGATACTACGGGTCACTATTTTTCTCCTCACAACCACCAAGGCGGGGCCTCAGCGGTCCATCTGTGGGCGTATCTCCTAGAGCTGGATAGATGCTGTGAACCATTTGTTCTCCTCCTCCAGACCAGCACTGTGGCATTGCCTGGATTAACTGTAGCTCAATTCTTGTTATTTAGATATACTCCCTTTTCTCTTCCCTCCTCTAGGCTGGTTACTCTGGTTATTGGTTTGTTTAAACAGACACATTCAATCCATTCTCTTGAATGCATGTTCCTACATCTCCATCTTTATTTTTCTTTATATCTCTGGAATAATCAGGCCATATAGTCTCTCTGGGTAACTTTATCTTCATGTCTTTTTCCTTGCCTCCTTCCTTATTCACCTTTCTCTCAGGATTAAGCATTTTAGTCTCTCTGCCTGGACAATGTTCTTCTCTTTCTCTCTGGCCCTGTCATTTCTCTTTGTATATGCACTTCCATCAGCACCACCTCTACCCTGTTCTTTACTTGTAGCTAGTTTCCCTGGCTTTATGCTTTTAGATTGTCTTTTGTTTTGTTTTTGTCTGTTTGCTTGTTTTGTTTGTGCGTTTGCATGTTTTTGTTTCCTGTTTGTTTTCCTTTCCAGGTTTACTTTAAGGAATAATCCAAAGCAAACCTGGTGGAGGATCCAAAACATCACTATGAATAGGGAAATAAAATAACCAAAGTCACAACAACAGAGAGCAAGTAACACTCTCCAAAAGAACACCTCTTGAACGGCCAGGCTCTGGACAGTGTATGAGCCCCCTTTAATACAGCAATACTCATAGGTGCAGAGCACATAACAACCTTTTAAAACTTACAAGGGACAGAAAACTAGCCAAAATGACAAAACAGAAAAACTCTCCTCAAAATAAATTCCAGAGATAAGTGACAGCTAAAGAATTGATCAGAACAGACATAAGCAACATAACTGAACAATAATTTAGAATAATAGTCATAAATTAATCACTAGGCTTGGAAAAAAAAAGCATAGAAGAGAGCAGAGACTCCATTGGTACAGAGATCAAGGATCTTAAAAATAGTCATGATGAATTAAAAAATGCTATAAGTTAGGTGCAAAATAAAATGGAGGTGGCCATAGTGTGGCTTGAAGAGGCAGAGGGACGATCAGGTGAATTAGAAGATAAGATTATGGAAAATGAGGATGGCAAGAAAAAGAGTGATAAATTGATCTAAGAGCACTAAAGGAGAATTCAAGAACTGAGTGATGCAATCAAATGGAACAATATCCGTATCACAGGAATTCTAGAAGTAGAGAAATGGGCTGAGGGGTACTTGAACAAATCATAGCTGGGAACTTCCTTATCCTGGGGAAGGAAACAAACATTGAAATCCAAGAGGCACAGAGAACCCCCCACCCCAGATGTAACTTGAATCGATCTTCTGCATGACATATCATAGTGAAACTGGCAAAATACAAGGAGAAAGAGAGAATTCTGAAAGCAGCTAGGGATAAACAGGCCTTAACATACACAGGTAGACACGTAAGAGTAATAGCAGACCTATCTACTGAAACTTGGCAGGCCAGCAAGGAATTGCAGGAAATCTTCAATGTGATGAACAGGAAAAATATGCAGTCAAGAATCCTTTATCTCTTCCTCTATTCTGAATGGCAGGCTGACTGGATAAAGGTTTTCCCAAACAAAAATTGAAGGAATTCATCACCACTAAATCAGCTCTACAAGAGATCCTAAGAGAGACTCCATGAGGGAAATGTTGCAAGAAACACAAAGTACCAGAAACAACACAAGCATGAAACCTACAGATAACACAATGACTCTAAACACATATTTTTCAGTAATAACACTGAATATAAAAGGAATAAATACTCCAATCAAAAGACATAGGGTATCAGAATGGATTAAAAAAAAAAAAAAGACCCATCTACAAGAGACTCATTTTAGACCTGAGGACACTTTCAGACTGATAGTAAGGGGATGAGGAACTATTTGCCATGCTCCTGGAAGTCAAAAGAAACCTGGAGTAGCCATACTTATATCACACAAATTAGACATTAAAGTAAAGGCTGTAACAAGAGGTGAAGAAGGACATTATTTAATAATTACATGGTCTATCCATCAGGAAGACCTAACAATTATAAATATCTATGCACTGAATTTGGAAGAACCCAAATATATAAAACAATTAATCACAAACATAATCAATCTTATTGATAAGGATGTGCTAATTGCAGGGGGCTTTAATACTCCACTTATAGCAATGGATAGATCAACTAGACAGAGAATCACTAAACAATGTCCCTGAACGACACATTGGACCAGATGGACTTGACAGATATATTTAGAACTCTACATCCCAAAGCTATGGAATTCACTTTCTTCTTGAGTGCATGTGGTACATTCTCCAAGACAGATCACATACTGGGTCATAAAGATACTGTATGTTTTCACTCATACGTGGAACAGGAGAAACTTAACAGAAGAACATGGGTGAGGGGAAGGGGAAAAATTACAGAGAGGAAGGGAGGCAAGGCACAACAAAGTGAGGGTTGATGGGGGGTGGGGGAGAGTGGAAAATGGGTGATAGGCATGGAGGATGGCCCTTGTTGGGATGAGTACTGGGTCTTGTATGGAAACCAATTTGACAATAAATTATATTAAAAAAAAGAACACCTGAGACTAGTGTCACATTGCATGTTAATTATACCATAATAAAAATGAATATACTGGGTCATAAAGCAGCCCTCAATAAATATAAGAGAATTGAGATCTTATCATGCATGCCTTCAGATCACAATGCTATGAAACTTGAAATCAACCACAGGGAAAAGTCTGGAAAACCTCCTAAAGCATAGGGGTTAAAAACATCCTACTAAAGAATGAGTGGGTTAACCTGGCAATTAGAGAAGAAATTTTTAAAAAGTATGGAAACAGTTGAAAATTAAAATACAACAATCCAAACCCCTTGGGATGCCCCAAAGGCAGTCCTGAAAGGAAAATACATTGCAATCTAGACCTATCTCAAGAAACTAGAAAAAANTGACAATAAATTATATTAAAAAAAAGAACACCTGAGACTAGTGTCACATTGCATGTTAATTATACCATAATAAAAATGAATATACTGGGTCATAAAGCAGCCCTCAATAAATATAAGAGAATTGAGATCTTATCATGCATGCCTTCAGATCACAATGCTATGAAACTTGAAATCAACCACAGGGAAAAGTCTGGAAAACCTCCTAAAGCATAGGGGTTAAAAACATCCTACTAAAGAATGAGTGGGTTAACCTGGCAATTAGAGAAGAAATTTTTAAAAAGTATGGAAACAGTTGAAAATTAAAATACAACAATCCAAACCCCTTGGGATGCCCCAAAGGCAGTCCTGAAAGGAAAATACATTGCAATCTAGACCTATCTCAAGAAACTAGAAAAAAATCACAAATACAAAATCTAACAGCACACCTAAAGGAACTAGAAGCAGAACAGCAAAGAAATCCCAAACCCAGCAGAAGATAAATAATAAAGATCAGAAATAAACAATATAGAATCAAAAACAAAACAGTAGAAAAGATCAATGAAACCAAGGGTTGGTTTTTAGGAAATATAAACAAAATTGATAAACCTCTAGCCAGGCTTCTCAAAAAGAAAGAGGGCCCAAATAGATAAAATCACAAATGAAAATGGATTTATTATAACCAATCCCTCATAAATACAACATATTATCAGGGAACACTACGGAAAATTATATGCCAACAAACTGGAAGAAACGGACAAATTCCTAAACACTCACACACTACCAAAACTCAAAGGGGAAGAAATAGAAAATTTGAACAGAAATATAACTAGTGAAGTAATTGAATCAGTTATCAAAAATCTCCCAACAAATAAGAGTCATGGACCAGATGGCTTCCATGGGGAATTCTCCCAGACATTTAAAACAGAGTTAATACCTATCCTTCTCAATCTGTTCCAAAAAATAGAAGTGGAAGGATAACTTCCAGATTTATTCTATGAAGCCAGCATCACTTTGATTCCCAAGCCAGACAGAGACTCAGCAAAAAAAAAAAAAAAAAAAAAAAAAAAAAAAAAAAC
>NW_027532605.1:1056688-1079758 GCF_008692635.1 Crocuta crocuta
AAAAAAGAGAACAAAAAGCCAATATACAAGCCAATATCCTTGATGAATACAGATGCAAAAATCCTCAACAAGATACTAGCAAATAGAATTCAACAGCATATAAAAACAATTATTCACCATGATCAATTGGGATTCATTCCTGGGTTACAGGGCTGGTTCAAGATTGGCAAATCAATCAATGTGATACATCACATTAACAAAAGAAAAGATAAAAACCATATGATCCTGTCTATAGATGCAGACAAAGCATTTGACAAAGTACAGCATCCTTTCTTAATAAAAGCTCCTGAGAAAGACGGGATAGAAGGAACATACTTAAACATCATAAAAGTTATTTATGTAAAGCCCACAGCTAATATCATCCTCAATGGGGAAAAACTGAGAGCTATCCTCCTGATATCAGGAACATGACAGGGATGTCCACTCTCACCACTGTTACTTAACATAGTGTTGGAAGTCATAGCATCAGCAATCAGACAACAAAATGAAAATAAGTGGCATCAGAATTGGCAAGGAAAAAGTCAGACTTTCACTTTTTGCAGACGACATGATACTCTACCTGGAAAACCTGACAGACTCCACCTAAAGTCCATTAGAACTGATCCATCAATTCATCAAATTCGCAGGGTACAAAAGCAATGTACAGAAATCAGTTGCATCTTTATACACCAATAATGAAGCAACAGAAAGAGAAAGAAACTGATCCCATTTACAATTGCACCAAGAGCCATGAAATACCTAGGAAAAAACCTAACCAAAGATATAAAAGATCTGTATGATGAAAACTATAGAAAACTTATGAAGGAAATTGAAGAAGACATAAAGAAATGGAAAAATATCTCATGCTCATGGATTGGAAGAATAAATAGTATTAAAATGTCAATACTACCCAAAGCATTCTACATATTCAATGCAATCCCAATCAAAATTGCACCAGCATTCTTCTCAAAGCTAGAACCAACAATCCCCAAATTTGGATGGAACCGAAAAAGACCTGAATAGCCAAAGTAATACTGAAGAAGAAAACCAAATCAGGATGTATCACAATCCCAGACGTTAGCCTCTACTACAAAGCTGTGATCATCAAGACAGTATGATATTGGCACAAAAACAGACACATAGGCCAATGGAATAGAATAGAGAAGCCAGAACTGGACCCACAAATCTATGGCCAACTAATCTTTGACAAAGCGGGAGAGAGTATCCAGTGGAAAAAAGACAGCCTCTTTAACAGATGGTGCTGGGAGAACTGGACAGCAACATGCAGAAGAATGAAACTAGACTGCTTCCTTACACCATACACAAAAATAGACTCAAAATGGATCAAGGACCTGAATGTAAGACAGGAAACCATCAAAACCCTAGAGGAGAAAGCGGGAAAAAACCTCCTTGACCTCAACCGCAGCAATTTCTTACTTGACACATTTCCAAAGGCAAGGGACCCAAAAGCAAAAATGAACTATTGGGACCTCATCAAGATAAAAAGCTTCTGCACCGCAAGGGAAATAATCAACAAAGCTAATAGGCAACCAACAGAATGGGAAAAGATAGTTGCAAATGACATATCAGATAAAGAGCTAGTATCCAAAATCTGTGAGGAACTCACCAATCTCCACACCTGAGAAACAAATAATCCAGTGAAGAAATGGGCAAAAGACATGAATAGACACTCTCTAAAGAAGACTTCCAGGTAGACAACAGACACTTTAAACAACACTCAGAGTCCCTCATCATCAGGGAAATACAAATCAAAACCACACTGAGATACCACCTCATGCTGGTTAGAGTGGCTAAAATGAACAAATCAGTAGACTATAGATGCTGGTCAGGATGTGAAGAGCTTATTTCACCCTCTTACACTGTTGGTGGGAATGCAAACTGTTGCAGCCCCTCTGGAAAACAGTGTGAAGGTTCCTCAAAAATTTAAAAATAAAACTACCCTATGACCCAGCATTAGCACTGCTAGCAATTTACCCAAGGGATACAGGAGTGCTGATGCATAGGGGCACATGTACCCCAATGTTTATAGTAGCACTTTCAATAATAGCCAAATCATGGAAAGAGACTAAAAGTCCATCAACTGACAAATGAATCAAAATTATATGCTTTATATATATGCCATGGAATACTACATGGCAATGAGAAAGAATGAAATCTGGCCATTTGTAGCAACATGGATGGAACTCGAGGGTGTTATGCTAAGCAAAATAAGTCAGGCAGAGATGGACAGATACTGTATGTTTTCACTCATATGTGGAACAGGAGAAACTTAACAGAAGAACATGGGTGAGGGGAAGGGGAAAAATTACAGAGAGGAAGGGAGGCAAGCCACAACAAAGTGAGGGTTGATGGGGGGAGGTGGGGGAGAGTGGAAAATGGGTGATAGGCATGGAGGATGGCCCTTGTTGGGATGAGTACTGGGTGTTGTATGGAAACCAATTTGACAATAAATTATATTTAAAAAAAGAACATCTGAGACTAGTGTCACATTGCATGTTAATTATGCCATAATAAAAATGAACCAAAAAAAAGTTATGGGAATGAAAAATACAGCATACAAAATACAGTCAATAATATTGTAATAAACTTGTAATGTATATAACTGTAATGTATATAACTTTTGAATATCTATGTTGTACACCGGAAAGTAATCTAATGTTACATGTGCACTATACTTCAATTAAAAATTAGAAAAACTATGCTTAGTAATATAATCTCGTCACAGAAAAACAAATACTGTATGATTATAAGAGACAGTTGAGAATTCTGCGTGAGGGGTAATGGACAGTGAGGAGTTATTTAATGGATGTAGGACTGCAGTTTTCAGAGATGAATAGTGGTGATGGAAACAATTTCATTTACAATGAACATATGTAGGAATAAATTTCACCAAGGAGATAAAATCTCTGTTCACTAAAAAGTACAAACATTAAAAAAAAAGAAGACTCTAATAAAAATATACCTCAGATTAATGGATTGGAAAACTTATTACTAACATGATAATGCTTCCCAATTTACAAATTAAATTTGTAATTACATTTAAAATTCCAGTGTCCTTTTTCTGAAGCCTTAGAAAGTTGAACCTCAAATTCATGAATTACTAAGAGCTCCAGTCAAAATAATAATGAAAAATAAAAACAAAGTTGAAAGATTCACACCTTCTGATTTAAAAACTGAATATAAAACTATATTAATCTAAACAATGTGGTACTAACATACAGATAGACAAATAAATAACATAAAATTGAGAATGCAGAAATAACCCCAAATGTTTATGGCTAATGATTTTAATAATGGTCCAATAACATTTAATGGGAGCAAGAATGTTTTCTTCCATAAATAGTGAAGAGACAGTTGGATAACCATATTATATTAATTGTCTTCTATTCATCCATTCAAGAGGGTGTGATTCTCACCCTAGAGTTTTAGGTATGGCTGAACACACCTGATCCAATAGGGGACAGATTAGACTGACAAAATTTTAAGTGACATACACTTAGAACCAGTCCGTAGCAAAGTCACATTGGAGTTGAACTTAGGAACAGAATGAACAACCAGGTGCAGGCAGGCTTTGTAGTATCAAGAAGTTGGGGGTGACCGTGGTGCCTTCAGGATGATGTGTTTAGATAATGTCATGGGCTGACAATAATTCTACAGGCTGGCAGGAAACTGAAATCCATTATTTAAGGATAAATAGGAGCTGCACGTGGTCTGTTTGATAAGGAGGATTGTTTGGATAGCAACCCTACCAGAGTTAAGAGTAGATCTTGCAGTTAGGCCATTTTAATCCTTGTCTATTTTATCAGATATCAAGTCAGCAGATAGTATTATACCATAATTTTGGGTCTTTTGTCACACATATGGAAAAGAGTGATGCCTGATCTCTAATTCACTATATACCAATATTAAGTCAAAATGGTACAATGCTCTAAATACAGGAGTTAGTATTCTAAAACAGAGAGGAAAGCATGAATAAATCTTCATGACATCAGATTTGGCAGTAGATTCTTAGGAAGTATCTGCCTTCCCACAGTCACTGCAGCATTATGCTACAATAGCCAAGATATGGAGGTGGGCTAAATGTCTATCCACAGATGATTAATAGAATATCTTATATGCATACAAAGCAATGTTAGCCTTAAAAAGAAAGGTGATTCTGCCATGCATACCAACATAGATGAACTGGGGATGTTGTGCTACAAAAAGGAGCCAGTTACACAAGGACAAATACTGCCTGATTCCACCTGTATGAAATATATAGACTAGTCAAACTGACAGAAATCAAGAGTACAGGGAGGTAGTTTGGAAGCTGGTAGAGGGGGTGAAAATGGGGAGGTTTTTTTTTTTTTAATTTTTAACGTTTATTCAGTTTTGAGAGAGAGACAGCTTGTGAGTTGGGGAGGGCAGAGAGAGAGGGAGACACAGCTTCAGAAGCAGACTCCAGGCTCTGAGCTGTTCCACACAGAGCCCGACATGGTGCGGGAACTCTTGAACCATGAGATCCTAAGCTGAAGTCGGCAGCCTAACCAACTGAGCCACCCAGATGCCCAAATGGGGAGTTGTTTTTAAACAGGTATAAGAGTTTCAGTTATTCAAGATGAATAGTTTCTAGAGATCTGTTTTAAAATGTAATGCCTATATTTAAGAATAGTGTATTGTATTTTAAGGGTGTGGTCTTAAGTATTCTTACTATAATACTAATTTTTTAAAAGATAGATTTCTTAAAAACTAAAAAAAAAATCTTGTGCATCAAACAAATAAAAGACAAATTATGGAATGCAAAAATGTTTGTGAATTATATATAATGAGGGTTAATATTTACTATGAAGAACTCTTACAACTCAACATCAAAAAGACAATACGACTAAAAAAATATGCACAAAGGATGTGAATAGACATTTCTCTCAAGATGATTTACAAATGATTTTCAAAAGATGTTTAACATTGAGGTGCCTGAGGGACTCAGTCAGTTATGCTTCTTACTCTTGATTTCACCTCAGGTCATGATCTCATGGTTCCAAGTTTGAGTCCTTCATGGGGCTCTGCGCTGATAGTGCATGGCCTATTTCGGATTCTCTCTCTCCCTCTCTCTGCTTCTCCCCCACTCTCTAACTTCATTTTTCTAAAGAGATGTTCAACATCATTAAGGATACATTTCAAGACCCATTGATATACCACTAGAAAAAAGGATAGAAAATTACAAGTGTTGGTGTGGATGTGGAGAAACAAGAACTCTTATACATTGCTAATGTGAAAGTAAAATGACATCATCACTGCAGAGAACAGTTCAGTAATTCTTTCAGGAGTTAGAAATAGAATTATCCTATAATCTGGAAATTCTTCTCCTTGGTATATACCCAAGAGAAATGAAAATGGATATTCACATAGGAGCTTGTACATGGATGTTTACGGTAGCTTCATAATAGCCAAGTGGTTGAAACAACCTAAAAGTACACCAGTAAACATAAAAATGTATCAAGAAATTTGATACATACATAAAATGAAATATTAACCATTGTATAGAATGATATACTAAAAATATTACCATTTGGATGGACCTTGAAAGCATTATGCTAAGTGAAATAAGCTGGACACAAAATGCCACATGTTGTTTGATTCCTTTTAAACAAAATACCCGTAATAGGCAAACCCATAGGGTTAGAAGGCAGATTAGTGCTTGTCAGGGCATGAGGGTAAGGGGCTACAGGGAGTGATTCCTTAATGGAAATGGAGCATTCTTTTACAGTGATGAAAAAGTGTTGAAACTAGAGATGGTGGTTGCACATCGCAAATGCATTAAATGACATTGAATTATACACTTTAAAATGGTTAATTGTGCGTTATGTGAATTTCACCTCCATTAAACATACACATGCATTCACTAACACATGCACGAAATGTGAATTAGAATCAATTCTTCAGTCTTAAGCTTTATACATTTTTAACCTCTGGACAATAGTATTGTGGAAAAATATACTTACTTCTCTAAAATTATGAATTAGAAACATAAGGTTCATCCAGTTCTTATCTGGGGATTTATAAAAGTAAAGTATACTAACTTAACAGCAATGAGCCTATAATATAACCGTATATGCCCTGTAATTAATTTTGCTGATAGATATTGAAAAATATGTAATGAGAAATAGCTCCATTTTAAAATCCTAAGATTGGTTAGTTAGGTATTTTCTACTTTTCCCATTCAACTTCTCAAGCCATGCATACCTTCCTTGGGTACAGAGAGCCACATAATTTATTTGCATATTCTAATTTTTCTATTGTCAGTAATATAACACAGCCTTAAACATAAGTTGTCATGTTCTCTAACTTACACTTATTTAAGGATTAATGTAAGTGATCTATTTAATGGTATTCTCTGAAATACTATCTTCGTATGCTATCTGAGGCTTTTTCTTAAGAATGTATGACACTTCAGGGATTTACTTGATCTATGCAAAACGAGCATGAAGCTATTGCCTTGTCTCGTTAGCCTATAGGGAGCTAAAGAATGAAAACCAGGTGCATTCTCTGGTTTTTGAGTATTGCTTCACTTTATTTGGAGCAATATGACAAACTTGAAATTTATGAAACATTCTATGACAGACACAAAGAAATCAGGATATTTTATTAAGAAAATGAGAATAATGTGAAGAGAAATAATTTGCAATAAATAGCCAAGAGGCATTAGGGGAAAGAATGCTCACCATTCTCTTAATCCATTCTCTTAATTCTTTTTCTTAGACTTAAATATCTTTCCTTCCAGTTTTTTTTTTTTTTTTTTTTTTTTTTTTAGTATTTGTGACACAACACATGTCAGGGCAAGGTCACACATAATGGGATGCTTGAAGAAGTACCAATGGACTGGGGAATATAGATTTTAATATCAACAGGTTCAAGTTGCTGACAGATTGGACATACTTTCTAAGACATCTGATCCCACAGGAAAAGTGCACTTTAGAAATTGATAGCTGATTTGACTGTTACAGTGTACTGGGAAAAGGAAAAGAAAAAGAATGTGTTAAGGCTGAATGAACTTGCATTTTTCTGATTAAATTTTGTGATTCTGCTCAATTTTAATTATTAAGAATGTACAATAAACTTACATAAAAATTAAAACAATTTTTTTTCATGAAAACGGGATATCTTATTGTGAAGCTACCGACATAGAAATAAAAGTATGTAAATTTATTAGTTGAGATTTTGTTCTATGATATAATAAAAATTCTATGCAGATTCTTCAAAATATATGTATTACAGATAAATTATAGTTTTCCATAATTATGTCCAATACAATGTCACCATTACAAGGAAAAGACAGTGACAAAATACATTAATAATTGTTCTCTTGAGTATAGTGAAACTTAAAACAGATAATATCATGTATCTTAATAGTTCTTTCTAGTAAATTCCCAAGGATGTTTCTAATAGACTCTATCAAAGATGAAGAAAGAAAAGATGAGAGCTGTTACTGAGAATTAGTGCTAATATGTGGTTTCTAGTGAGAGTATTGACTAATTTACAAGAGGAAGGAAGTTACTTCTGGAACGTGTGGTGGGATATTTAGAGATTTTCTTTGAGTCTTTAGTGTGAGAGTAAAAGTTTTTCTCCTTTCTCCGGAATTTGCAAAATTCCAAAAATAAAAGCACATAATAGTAACATAATAGAGTTTTAAAATTCAATTGACAAAATATTATATATGTGTGTGTGCTTATATATATAGGTAAATGCACACATACATAAACGTTTTACCATGTGGTAAATTTTATGTTGAATGAATAAAAAGTCCTGTTAAACCTATACTTTGTTAAGATACTATTTAAAACTTAATATAATATTTCAGTGGCTATAAGTTAAAAAGGTATCTTTGAGTACTGTTGGTATGTGTTAGAGCACACAGAAAACTATGCTCATTAACTAATGAAATTTAATGATTATTTTTATAAAAGTTATAATTCTTGACAAATTTTAGACAATTTCTGCTATTGATTGTGTCCCTCTCAAGACTGTTTCCATTCCTTCTCATTTGCCTTCTTAAAGAAAGCATCCTTCAATAATGACTGATCATCTGTTTTCCAGATATTTTCATTGATCTAGTTATTGTACCATTAGTTCCTTAAGAAGAAGAATGCATAAAACATCTTCTTAATCACATGTATATACGTATGATATATTAATCATAATAAAATTATATGTGTGTATGTGTATGTTTATATATACACACACTTTTAAAATTTTTAATGTTTATTTATTATGAGAGAGAACATGCAAGCAGGGGAAGGGCAGAGAGAGAGGGAGACACATAATGCAAGCAGGCTCCAGGCTCTGAGCTGTCAGCACAGAGCCCAACCCAGGGTTCAAACTCAAGAATCCTGAGATCATGACCTGAGCTGAAGTTGTAAGCTTAACTGATTGAGAGCCACCCAGGTGTCCCCTATGCTTTTTATGCTGATGATTCTTAAGATGCATACATTAATCTTTTGTTTCAGAAGTTATTCTGGGATATACTATATATAGATTATAAGTTTAAATAGTATAACAGTCTAAAATGTTAAAATATATTCATATATAAAAATAAGCAAAATAAAACCAGTATCATATTTAAAATATCTAATAATTAAAAAGAACATCTTGTTCCCTGAAATTGGTTATAGATAACTCCTGAGATGTTGATTCCAGGCTCAAAAGAATGCCACAAATGTAATGTGGAGTTGAGATACTTGTTTTTATTTTGGATAACAAATTATTTATTAAAACCCTAACATCTTGTGAGAAAAAAAAATCCAAGGAAAATGAAATTATTTGATCTGGGAAATTTGTTGAGGATTGCTTGATGGTTGATGTGTTTCCTTAGCAACCTCAGATAGAAACCTTAGAGTTTACTTATTTGGGAAAAGCATTAATAGCATTGCAGTGTTATTCTGTAAAATATAATTTAATGAGCAAAAATATTAACCAAGATAGATGTTTGAGAAAAAAGTTTTGAGTTAATTAAAACAAAAAAGAAAAACATGTAGCCTTGTATTTATACCAGCAAAACATGATATGAAGATTGACAAATGTGTTTTGGTTTAGCCACTTACTGAATTGTGCATTGAATCTAACTTTTGTTCTATCACTAAGGCTCATTAATCATTTTCTTAAAATAGGGACTAATATAAAATATTTTTGTATTCGTGTATCTCTTGGTTATAGGTACAAAGTATATTTACAGGAAAAATTTCACTCATTTTTAATTAACATTATATCTAAATCTCTAGTCATATATTTTAAAGTCATGGTTAAAGAAGCATATATATGACATTTATTAATAGACCAAATGCAATCTAAATATCAAGATCAATAAAAGTATTCGACATATAAAGAACAATGAACAACAGACAGAGGCCTGAGTGGCGGGCGGTGGCGGTGAGGGGCTGCCGTTCCACTGTGGCATCCGCCTGCTGGACAGTGGCTCAGTGGAGAATGTGCTGCAAGTTGGGCTGCCTCAAGAAACAAGCCAAACTACACTTGGTAGAGTCCCAAATACTGCTACAAGTAGGGAAACAAAATAAACAAACATTCAACAAGAGAAAACAAGAGACACCATTCGAAGAACACTTCCTGAACAGACAGGCCCTGAACAGTCAAAGAGCCCTCTCTAATACAGCAGAACTCGCAGGAGCAGAGTGTACAACAAGCTTTTATATTAACAAGAGATAGAAAACTAACCAAAATGACGAAAGAGAAGAACTCTCCTCCAAAGAAATTCCAGGAAGAAATGACAACTAAAGAACTGCTCAAAACAGATATAAGCAACATAACTAACAAGAATTTAGAACAATAATCAAAAAATTAATTGCTGGGCTTGAAAAAAGGATGGAGGACATCAGAGAAACTATGGCTACAAAACTATGGAGCTTAAANACAGGAGTGCTGATGTATAGGGGCACATGTACCCCGATGTTCATGGCAGCACTCTCAACAATAGCTAAAACATGGAAAGAGCNAAAATAAAAATGAACCACAGAAGTCTGTGGAGCTGGTTGAAGACATGTACTCTACATATGCTTCTTAGCACTTAACACCTTCCTGAGGCTGATGCTAATTCTGGGAACCANTGATGCCGAGAACAAACTGAAGGCAGATGGGATGTGGGGAGGGGAAGAGGGGTTATGGGCCTAGAGGAGGGCACTTGTGGGAATGAGCACTGGGTGTTATATGTAAACCAACTTGACAATAAACTATTTAAAAACAAAAAGTCTGTGGAGCTGGTTGAAGACAGGTACTCTACATATGCTTCTTAGCACTTAACACCTTCCTGAGGCTGATGCTAATTCTGGGAACCAATTGACATTGAAGTACCTGAGAAAAATCATGAAGACAATGAATCATGTCTAGAAAAAATGCATCACTTTAAAAAATGTTTAGTAGGATACACAGTTTAAAGCTGGAGCAATTTCAAAAATAAACCATTGGTCCCATAAACAGAGGTTTCCAGGTACTTATAAAAAGCTTCAAAAGTGTTTTTTTTTTTTAAATTACACAGTGGATCTGTCCATTCTTCACAAAATATAATAAGGATATAACTTTCTATCCATCTATGACAGAATAGTGTTACTTTAATCTGAAGACGTTATGTTTCAAAATGCAATAATGACTAAAATGTGAGCTCAGATCACATTTCAGTGGTAGCACTGTGCTTCGTTTAAAATAGTAATTCAGAAATATTTCATAAAACTTAATTAATGTTTTGTGTAATATTACCTGTTATGGAAACAAACCTAATAATAAAATTGACAACATTAAGCTTCATTTGTTCTCTAAGAGAGGAAAATGATGGATTATAGCATAATGTGAAAAGAATTTATGGATTCTCCAACGCAGTGTAAAAATGCCCAAAGCCAATAACTGAGGCAGAATATTCTAAGTAGCATGGACTGAACTTCCTAGGGCGAGTAAAACATCCATATTGCTCAAAGTTATTATGTATAAATACTAAAGATAAAACAACGTTAAATTAGTTTTTAGAAATTTTACCTCAAAATAGTAATACTTCCCTCTTCACCCATAAATTATCTGAACAGTTCAATGTTTTTTATAATGTCTGTGAAAATAGAGCCAAGCAATGTATCTCCAATCTAGAAGATATCTCACTGGATTAAGGAAGTATTTTTAAGCTACATGCTACATAGCACAAAGCATATTCTATTAATAAAGGTGAGGAAAAATTCAAATAAAAAAAAGAGACTTCTTGAGTCAGTACTGGGTAGATGTGGAAAAGAAGGGGAAGCAGAATGGACTATACATAGTCCAGCTCCAGTGTAATTTGTTTCATACATTGGAACAGTTGAGGAAAAATTTCATGGCTGAAAGTAAATATTCTATTAAAAGACATCAGGTGTTCCATGATAAACCACAAAGCAAGGAGACAGATCATCAGTTACTAACATCATTGTCAAGAAACTCAGGTTATGGACCACACTGAGATACCTCCTCACGCCAGTCAGTGTGGCTAAAATGAGCAAATCAGAGAACTCTAGATGCTGNTTGACAAAAAACTATTTGTAAAAAAAAAAAAAAGAAACTCAGGTTTTGGAATATGCATAATTTGGGACTATTCTGAAATATGTCAGGCAGTCATAACAAAGACACTTAGAAATTTAGTTAACGTTTTGGAAAAAAAACCATAATATGTGGGTAGGTGAATTCACATGGAAATTAAAATTCCATATCTTCCTACAATGATTTTTTGCATGTCCACCATAGTCAGGTGGCGGACAGGAAGAAGTTGAAATCTCAGTTGCATATTTGAATGCAATCATTTCAATCCTTGACATCGGTTGTTTCTTTTTTTCTAAATAATGACACCATTTTCTGCCTGTCATCATTTTCTTTTCATCTATTGCTATCTGAAATAATCTTTCTTTAGTTATTCATTTTTGGACTTTATCCCTTTAAACTTTAAAAAAATTATATAGTTTTTCTTGTTCATTTCTGTATCTTCACCTAGAAGAGTGTCTAGCATATAAATAAGCAATTAATACATTTTTTGAATGAGTGAATCATTATTAAGATCCATTTGATTTAAAACTTAAAATCTCTACACTTTAGTTTCATAATCTGCAAAAGTCTGAGTGGTGAGAAAGAAAATTATATGACGTGTTCAGATTTCACAAAACACCAAATTGTAAATAAATCAGCAGTGTTTAATACCCAAATATTTGAAGAAAGTGAAAAAATCTCAGTGAGAGAAATGAATATTAAATACCAAATTCACAATATTTCAATACATAAGAAGGCTTAAGATAAATGTTATTTATTGTTCTTAATAAGAAATATTATTCTCATGATAAAAATCCGTCTGTGGATGTTATATTTGGTTATGGACAAATTGCAAGCAGGCTGAGATGGTTATCAATAGTCAACAGCTACATCCCTTTTACTGTAAACATGCTAATATTAATATAATTAGAAAAACAAATAAGATTTTAATCAAGATCTTAATCCTACTGGTGCTCAGATTTAAGAAACTTTATCTAGGGGCACCTGGGTGGCTCAGTCAGTTAAGCAGCTGACTTTGACCCAGGTCATGACCTCATGGTTTGCGGGTTCGAGCCCCGCATCTGTCAGCACAGAGCCTGGAGCCTGCTTCAGATTCTGTGTCTCCCTCTCTCTCTGACCCTCCCTTGCTCACGCTGACTCTCTCTCTCTCTCCCTCTCTCGCTCTCTCTCTCTCTCTTTCTCTCTCTCAGAAATAAATAAACCATTAAAAAAAAGAAACTTTATCTAAAACATTTCAAGCTAATATGTTAGCCCTGTTAAATGTTTTTGAGTTTTTGCTAGACAAAATTACAAATTAGGAGAAAAGAAAACCATTTTATTTTCCTGCAACACAAGTCATTTTGGATTTAGGATTTTCAGCACAATCACTATTGGAAGTACTTTTTGTAAGTAACTATGTTGTACTGTTTGTTGATGTTTGACTAGACTGAGATAATTTAATTCTTTTCTCATGAAATAGGAATTTATTTCACGTGGTTCTATCCAACATCAAATTTACTATAAGCAAAAAGAACCTTACTTTTGGACATTAAATAAAATGCATTAAAAACACGTTCAGTCTTCAACAAAATATTAGCACTGAATTCAAGAGTATGTTATAAGGGTCATCTACCATGATCAACTGAGAGTTATTCCAGCCATGCAACATCTGCAAATCAATAAATATGATACACTACATTAATAGAATGAAGGCTAAGAATCACACAATCATCACAATCGATGTAAAAAAGTCATTTGACAAAATCAAACCTTTCATGATAAAAAAAATCTCAATAAACTGGAGAGGAAAATGTAACTTGACAAAATAAAGGCCATATATGAGAAGTTCACAGCTAACTACATACTCAAAGGTGAAAATTTAGAAGATTCTTCTCCAGAGTCAGGAATAAAGCAAGGATGTCTACTCTCTTATTTTAATTCAACATAGTACTAAAAGTCCTAGCTAGAGCATTTAGTCAGAAAAAAGGAATAAAAGACGTCCCAATCAGAAATGAAAAAGTAAAATTGTATCTATTTGCAGATGGCATAATCTGATATGTGAAAAATCCTGAACTCTCCTGGTTGTTAGAAGTAATAAGTAAATTTAGTAAAGTTGCAAAATACAAAACATCGATTATGTTTCATACACTAATATGAAAAGAAATTAAGAAAGCAATTCTATTTACAACAGCATCTAAAAGAATAAAATACCTTTGAATAATTTAACCAAGGAAGTAAAAGATCTGTACACTGAAAACTATGACATTGGTTGAGGAGACTGAAGAAGGTACAAAGGGAAAAATAAAATCCCATCTTCTTGAATTGGAGTAATTAATATCTACACAATGTCCTTTCTATCCAAAGTAATCTACAGATTCAATGCAATCTCTATCAAAATTTCAATGGCATTTTTCACAGATATATTAAAATCGTTTAACTTGGAATTTGAACCACAAAAGACTGAAAACACCTCCTCAACAGCAAGCTTGAGAAATGAGAACAAAGCTAGAGGTATCACATGTCCTGATTGCAAATTATATCACAAAGCTAAGGTAAATTTCTAGAAATATAACTAAAAGAAACAAAATCAGTATGTCAAAAAGCTATCTGTACTTTAATGTTTTTTGTAGCATTGTTTACAATAACTGTGACATGGTAGCACGCTAAATGTTCATCAACAGATGAATGACTACAGAAAATGTTGTTTTATACACACATATATATTCATGTATACATATATACAATGTATGTATATATACATTCTTCATCAGCCATAAGAAAGAAAGAAAGGTTGCCATTTGTAACAACATGGTTGTAACTGGGTAACATTATACTAAATGGAATAAAACAGAGAAAGGTACTTTATGGTATCACTTACATGTAAAATCTGGAAAAAAGCCCATTTCATAGACATAGAAATAGAAAATAGGATAATGGTGCCAAGGCTGCTGCTTTTACTTGTCAATGAGAAGCATATGTGATCACCTTATATGATAGTGTTATAAAAAGAAAAGGATATTTCCCAAATCCCACTGGGGTTATCACGCACTGTAGACCTTATAGACATGACTTTGGTCATCCATTTTGGCTAGTCATCAGTTCTAAGGTCTTGGATAGCTTACTAATTTATCTGCACATCAATTTTCTCTTTTGTAAAATAAAGTTGATAAGGGTACCTAATATGGTGATGATTATAAAGTGATTAGAAACAGACTGGCATATGATAAACATTTATGACACTGTTGAAAATGGAATTAAAAATATAATAACGAATTTCAAAGAACTAAATATTAGTAAATTAATCCTAAATATGCACTCTGAGTGATGGTTCTTAATTTGAATTTATTTTAATGTTTATTAAAATTAGCTCAGCAGATATATTTGAGAATAATTTTATGCATATCGTTGACAAAAAAGTAACATCAATTCATAAGGAAGAACTTATAAAATTGTAGTTTTACTTTATTGGTTAAACAGATTATGCAATTCGATAGACTGATAGGAGGTAAATTATTTCATTATATAGGATATATTCTCTTCTAAAATAAGAATAGTAAATAGTCTTGGATATATATTAAGAAATATAAAATAGGTAAAGTAATATGGCATTACATAAGTACTTATAATATTTAGTAGTACAACAAAATAAAGGGGGGTGCTGACTTATAGTAATTGCCTTATTTCAGTGACTCTAAAATGACACTGATTATAAATGCATGATATTTTTATCTGCTAAGAGAAGAGCTGGAAACTAAACCATAAAAAAAGTGTTCTTAGAATAGAAACATGTTTTATGCTATACATATTTAAAGATTTCTTTTAGACATAAAACCTATATACCGATTTGTATGCCAATTTCAAGAATAAAATCAAAGAGAAAGTTTGTGAAATTAACCTGTTAAAGATATTCTTAAGAGGTGTGTGTGTGTGTGTGTGTGCGTGTGTGTGTGTTTTCTAGTCAATAAGTCAGATAGGAAGACTATATGTCTCTAAGAAATTTTTCTCTCTTTTCTCCAAGCCACTGACAGCTTTTTGTGTTTTTTTTGTTTTGATAATTTGAATATAAGATTAAAAAAATATTTCTAGAAAATGGCCAAGAAGAATATCTCTTCCTTGAATTGCCCTTGAATATTTTTGACTAAAACATCCAGTGGTTGCAATGGTCTGGTTATGGCATTGGCAACTTCAACCACATTAATGCATGTCCAAATGATGAAATCTATGTCTTGCCTAACCTTGGCTGATAACAGTTTAAAAATAACTTTGGCTATAGGTAGAACTGTAGTGCAAAGATGTTGAAATGTTGGGAGGAGAAAGTATGTCCAGGACCCATGAAATTCCGTATCTGTAACCAAACTGCTAGATGTTGCAAATTGTACAATTTAATTTTTTTTCAGATTAAAATGAGAGAGAGGAGAGGGAGAGAGAGAGAGAGAGAGAGAGAGAGACTGGGAACCTAAGGTTATTTGTATAACTCTTACAGTTAATCAGCAAGCAAATCAGAATTTAATCTCAGATGTTTTGGTTTCCAAAGCTGCTACTAATTGGATTATATTAGATAACTTAGAAAAGCTTAACTGAGGCAGTCTTAAATGCTGAAGATACAAAACCATATTTATCTCTGATATAGTGACAGCATTGAGAGAAAATAAATTAAACATTTTTATTAAATGCATCCAATATGTAAGACATTATTGGGGAAGAAAAGAAGATGAATAAAACCTAATCTTGGAGTTGGCAGAAGATGGACAGTGGAGAAAAGAGAGGCTAACAAGCAATTACAGATATGCATAGTTTATTTCTTTTTATTTTTTTGATGTTTTATTTATTTCTGAGAGAGAGAGAGAGACAGCATGAGCAGGGGAGGGTCAGAGAGAGAGAGACACACAGAATCCGAAGCAGCCTCCAGGCTCTGAGCTAGCTGTCAGCACAGAGCCCAACGCGAGGCTCGAACCCACAAACCATAAGATCATAACCTGAGCTGAAGTCTGACACTTAACTGACTAAGCCACCCAGGCACCCCCAGATATGCAGAGTTTAAATATAAGACATCAATCATTATACTTTGGGGCTTCTTAGATAGTAATATATCTAACACCAGTGTGAAATGTTTAGAATGGGACTGAAATGTATTACCAGGAGGTTAAGATTAACAAGGATTAATTTTAGTCTGTTTTAAATGAACTCAAGAAAGTTATATAACTTCCTTAACTTCAATATTTTGACCTTTAATGTTACCTACCCAGCATACTCATAGGGTTTTTACCATAAGCTTGTGAATTGCATGCTCAGTATTGGATGAACCTAAAATACAGTTAATAACCCCTAAAAGAAGATTGCCTTGGTTTACACGAAGTCCTCGATTTGAATTCAATAAGGACACTGACAGATAAAAGAGTAAAGATAATATTTGCCATTAAATGAAGACATCCAATAAATGAATATGTAAATATATAAATTTGAAAACAAAACAGTTGAATAAAGACATTTTTAAAAACAAACTTTTTTTTTCCTAAACATCTTTTCTCTCGTCACCAAGAAGATTTAGAAATACGGATAACCCACCAGTACCAAATAGCCTTAGTACTCAGACTGTGGTCTCTAAATGCCATTTCCCACTCAAATGAACAAGGTAAAGGCTGGCTCCAGATTTGGGAGAATATATATGAAAGATGAAGCAGGGATGTTTCAAAAGCTTCCCGTATCATGTAAAAGGATATAGGAGACAATTTAAAGTGTTTTCACTGTATTAAGATAAAAAATATATACATTATAAAGAATAGTTACTGCCATAGAACTAAATCTCTTAAATACATTCAAAATCCATGAACTTACTAAAACCTCACTGGTTGCCTTTGGATTACTAAACCACTAGATGATTATTCTGGAAATTAAAAATGAAAGGAAAAAATTTAGGACTGATCCTGCCTTTCCTTGGTGAATTATATTTCTGAGAATTCAAATAATGAACACATCAGAGCTAATGCATGTAAGGGATTATTGAATTAGATTATCACTTTTTCAAACCTCTCATGAAATAATGGATCTTAGGCAATGATTATCAATGGAAGCCAAAAAAATTTACTAAATTCTGCCGGAGAACTTTATGAATCATGCAGATGTCACTGGAATCCCCTGATCAATATTGACAAAAGGTGAAGCCATCTGACAATACATTAACTAATATGATGAAGCAAGAAACACGCAGCCCCATTTGTGATGTAATTGGCTAAAAGAAAAGCATTATAATAAAACATCAATCATTAAATGTCATTTTAGGGATATTAGGAGACTAGAGGAGCATGTTAAATGAATTTAGGAATCAATCAAACTGGCAAAGTGATAAAAACAAAAACAAAACAAAAAAAACCTGTGGGACAAATGAATATCTGCCTTTGGAGTTCCCAGAAGGAAGCCCTTGGACAAAGATTATGGGAATGGGAAGGAATGGGAATGGGACACCAGGAATGGGAAGTGGTAAAGGGGAGCAGAGAAGGAAAGACAACTATAAAGCCTGTGTTATAAAGTGGTTACCACCAGGAGTATCATAGCCTAATCCCACTGCACTAGAAACTTCTTAGAAAAGCTGTACATAGGACTCTTCAGAGGCATTCCATCCAAAGGCCCAGGGAGCTGAAGTGTTTCTACACCAGCAGCCATTATTTCTTGATTCTATTTTGATCACAGGGCATTAATTCTAATTTTCCATCCAGGATTAGAATGAGTTTCTGAAACTTTAAAGTCCAAAGCAAAGAAGTTAGATACTGGCTACCTTAAAAGGTGAAGCTCAGAGATGAGAGCACTATTTTCAATAGGGTCTATGGGAGGCAATGCAGTGTATTCAATAAGCACATGGCATGGAGTTGGGAGGAGACGAGAGATTAAAAGTTTAGAGATTAAAAGAAACTTTATAGATTAACAAGAACCATATACATTTATTATCTATACATAGTCATATCATTATGTAGTGATTGTTTCATGGGTGCGTGTGTGCAAACAGTTTTATGAGATTGGATATATATATATATATATACATATATATATGAAGTTTAAATATGTGAAGCTTATTGTATGTTAGTTATATCTAAATAAAGTGATTTTAAACAACAGCATGAGAAAAAAACTTAATAGCATATCAGCTAGGTTAAAAAATCTTGACTAGAACAAAGCAACAATAAAAAACATATTTGGGGGAAGCGTGGGTGGCTCAGTCAGTTAAAGTGTAACTCATCTGTTCAGTTCATGATCTCATAGTTTCTGAGTTCAGGCCCTGCATGAGGCTCTGCTCTGAGAGTGGGGAACTTGCTTGGGATTTTTCTCTTCCTTCCTCTCTCTTTGCCCCTACCTCACTGGCTTGTGCTCTCTTCCTCTCAAAATAGAGGAAAAAGGAACACATGTATAATAATTTTTAAATGTACAGACTATAGATGGACATTAGATGATAGTAAGAAGTTATAATTAATTTTGCTGAGTAAGACGATGGTTATGTAATTATGTTAATCTCTGTTACACATTGTGTCTGGGAATTGTTTTAAAATACATTTATGAAAAGAAAATTTTCCATAGGCATCAGAGAAAGCAAGAATAGGCCATCATGATTTACTTTGCTATTCCCTCTACTTTTGCTATTATATTGCATAATAAATGTCTTAGGATAGTGTCTTATAACCAAAGGAAAGAATAAAAAACAAAACATGACTCTTTGAAAATGTTGCAAGTAGATGAGGAAAGTGTGAATTTAATTATTATTACTTCCAACGTAGGACATCAATTGTTTTGCTTACAGAGATGTCTAGGTTTAAAAACTCTCCATGTACCATGATTTACACCATTAGATCTCTATTGCTAAATATATTGTAAAATCACTAACGCTATTAGAGAAACAATTCTATGTACCAAATATATTTGTTTTAAATTTCTCAAATGGCATCTATAGTTAATATATTTTAACCAACTAAATATGTTTTTTGTATGATGGGGTAAATTTAATGAGGCATTCTAAATTACTTTTAGCTGAGCTATGGGCATACCATGCTTTTCTGCCCTATGAGTATATAACAATCATTAATTACTTTGGATATATTTGGTTTGCCCTTTTGTCTGTCTTCTTCACTTCACTTTCTTCACTGAGTAGCTAAGTATAGAATCAGCCTTATTAAATTCTTCACAATACATTTTCACTAGTATGCATTTCATTCCAAAGGAAGATTTGACTCAATAAAACACCTATATTTTGCTATACAAAATGAGTTTTGCAGCAGTCTATATAAAAATAAAATATGATGGTCTCTTACTACTACCTTTGTTCTGCATAGAATTTAATATGTACTTTCATTTTTAAACATCTTGCAAGTTTATTCACATAACAAAAATAATTATTGAATTCTAGTAATTTGAAGATCATATTCATTGAATTCCAGTTTATGATCTAATAGAACTTATAGTAAGATGGATCTGCATCGGGGTGCCTGGATGGCTCAGTCAGTTGATCATCTGACTCTTGGTTTGAGCTCAGGTCACAATCCCATGGTACTTGAGATCGAGCCCTGCATTGGGCTCTCTGCTGATCAAATGAGGCCTGCTTGGGATTTCTCTCTCCCTCGTTCTCTCTGCTTCTCTCTCCCTCAAAAATAAAATAAGCATTAAATATTTTTTAAAAAAGAATGTAACTTCAGAAAGGCAAATAAAATGGCACATGCTCTTAGTATTTTCTGAAATTAAAGAGAAAAATGGGATAAGAAAAAATTACTTGAAAATTCAGTTAATTTATTGTATCCAGTCAGTTCAATGTAGTATGCTGAAAATCTAATCAGACATTGGTGTTTTCTGTAAGAAATGTACTTTTAACACAACTTAATAAGTAGAGAGGAAGACAGTCTATTAAAAGAATAATTTCATTTTTTACTCAAGATAACTGCTACATCATAATGATGAAAGATTTCTTGTGTGTGTAAGACAAAGCTGAGCTATAATGAGGTTATTCATTTTTCTAGACCAGTAAATAAATGAACTGTAAGTAATGGGTTCCAATTTAGAATTCTTTTTTCATGCTGAAAATAAGGACTTTGAAAAACTCTGATATATCTTTGAGTGCCCCTGCATGCTCTTCAGTCATTAGAAATGAATTTATAGGGGTTGAGGGGGAAAGGGAGACTGGAGTTCTATTTATATTCTATAATATAGTAGCGTTGTCATGAAACCCTGGGGCTAAGGCTTCTAAGGAAAATAAATAATGTCTACAATGAATAAACCAGGAAAGAAACTAATCTCAAAATAACCCCTAATTGACACTAAGCCAAATAAAACAACTGTCCTTAAAGTCTTTTCTGGGAGATTCTTAAAAAGTCATGATACTGAATAAAATCACAGTAAAGACACATTTGGTAATTAAAAGGAAATTTGAATGAGTTACCGACTAGTTATTTTAAGGGATGAAAAATAGTAAGTTGTTGCATCCACATTACTGTTTGTCCACTCTGACATCTTTGGGCATATATTACAATGCCTGGGATTCATTTCTATTATCTTCAATGAAAATGCTATACTCCCCAAATCAATTGCCTAACATGGTCTTATAAAGATATCCATGTTTGAAAAGGGATTTGAAAGTGAGAGTGTTTTTCACACTGTATTATGTATGACCAATTTTAGAGATGTTAAAATAGTGTTAACTATTCACATTCTTATTAGAATTTTTCTGTATTCTAATAAAAGTTAGGTTTTGAGATAAAAGGACGTGGGGCAATACTGTGGGAACACTTTTGTAAGTGATGCACTGATTTATTTCTGGTATTCATACAAACTGAAACTGCTCTTCTTCTGACACTTTTAATATCTAATACTAGGCAGTTATGGTTATAAACTTGTTCACTTGGGAAAATAAATATGGAATGATTTCTGTCTTCTGAGAAGCATTAATATGTGCAGACAGGAAAACAACACTATATTTAACTGTATGTTTTAAAAATATCAAAGTCTTGGGGTGCTTGGGTGGCTCAGTCAGTTAAGCATCTGACTTTGGCTCAGGTCATGATCTCACGGTTCATGGGTTCGAGCCCCATGTCAGGCTCTATGCTGACAGCTAGCTCAGAGCCTGGAATCTGTTTCAGATTCTGTATCTACCCCTCTCTCTGATTCTCCCCTGCTCACGCTCTCTCTCTCTCTCTCTCTCTCTCTCAGAAATAAATAAAACATTTTTAAAAAATCAAAGTCTTTTTTTTGCTGTTTTCAATCTATATTTTTTCCCCAAAATTCCAAGAGACTAAACAACATTAAACTCAGCTTCAGTATTCTTATTTATCTGTATACTAGTCAATGGGGATTGAGAAAAACAAATTATAGGAAACAAAACATGATTCATCATAAACCAGTAGAAATGCCCTTTTCTTTCTATTTATGTGATTTTATGATCACACTTGCTTTTGTTTCTATATTGAATAAATTTACATTATTTTACATTATATGTTTTTGTATTTAAGTATGAATTATATATTTTTATGATCAATATAGTCATAGATTTTTTAACAAAAATATCATCTGCATACATTAATATTTGTCCAATGAAAAATTGAATACTTACCATGTTTTAGGCATTATATCATGTGCTAATAATAAAAAGGTTAATATAGATATATAAACAATTATAGTGAAATATAGCCTATGAAATATGCAATAATAGAAATATTAAAATGATGAGATACTAAAAAACATTCAGGGATATATTTTATTAAAATATGGTGTTGAGAGGGGAGAAAAATTCTTGCAAATTTTCAGAGTGGAGACAACCTTTACACAGTGCTGAAATTGGTAAGTTATATAAAGTAGGACAAGTGTGAGACAAACCTGGCTCTTCTATAGAATTCAGTGATGTTATAGTCCACTCTCTAAGGGGAGTGGAAAATGTGATTGCTAAGAGCTCAACCGTTATCCAGAAATGCAGCATATAAAATTTTAGTTTCCACACTGACATTGTGCTCTTCTTAATATAAAATTCTTCTTAAAGACACATAAAAGTTAGTTCCATTTCTTGTTAAATACGTTTGGATGTAGCATTGATATAAGAATTGTACATGCAATAAAGTATTTAATTCTTCAACAAGTCTGGCAATTTAACTCATGTTTTAAAGTTTGGTAGCAAAGTTTAGAAAATTAAATAGTTTCCCTAGGCTAAGAAAATAGTTAAATTGTTTAGCAAGGATCCAAATCTAGGACCACCTACTTCTTGAATCCATGCACCTTAATAGCTTTTCTTCCCTACTTCCCTTCCCTTCTCTACCCTTCCCTCCCCTTCCTTTCCCTCCCCTCCCCTCCTTCCTTCCCTCCCTCCCTCCTTCCTTCCTTCCTTCCTTCCTTCCTTCCTTCCTTCCTTCCTTCCCAGCAATGATTTATAAGTAACTAATGAATGAGATGGTATGTTTAATGATCTCCATACACATACAGGTAAGATTTAGTTCTTATGTTCAGGGAAGTTTCATGGACAGACTCCAACTAAATAATTACTATACAAACTCAGGTCTTTTCAAATTGACCCAGGTTTTTTTTTTTTTTTTTTTT
>NW_027532605.1:1079774-1130744 GCF_008692635.1 Crocuta crocuta
AGGTTTTTTGTTTTTTTTTTTTCTTTTCCAATTTACATAAGGGGAGCACAGCCCGTTCTCATAAAATGGGAAAGCAGAAAATTTTTTCTTTAGAAGAAAATTTTAGCTCAAAGGCTATCATGTTAAACCTTGGTTTTGGAGATGACATCAGCAAGATGAAGGGCTAGGAGGGCCCAATACTTGTCTCCCCAACAACAACAAAAAAATAAACAACTACAAACTGATGAAAATAGCTCTGGGAAAGCTCTGGAGGAAAGTGAAGAAGCAAACAGACATCTTATGGAACTCAAACCCCAAAGATGGCTGGAAAGACAAATGTAGGAAACATTTTACCTATGTGCCGCCATCCCCAGTTCAGAGCAGCTTGGCCCCAAGGGGGCTTCCCTCCAAAGGATTTTATCCCATGGAGAAAAAGAGAACAGGAGAATGTCAGCAAGGCTTGCTGCCATGGACATTTGTATCCTTTCTAACGGTGACCAACATTCCCCGTCTTCACTAAAGCTAAACTGAACTGACAGAACCGCCTGGATTTCCTGCTATGGGTGTCTCCACAACAGAACTAGAATAGTCCCTGTAGTGAGGCCTGATCTCAGCGCCCTAGTCACTGCTGGGCCCTGCCCTCTAGCATCAGGGTGCCATAGTGCCTTGCCATCTGCAAAACTACAGCCATGGTCATTCTCTGCTCTGCCCCCAGGCCCAAGTAATGCCTTTAACCTGCCATTGCTAGAGCCATACCCCTGTTCCTTTTCACCCTGTCCTCTGGGTCCTAAATCAGGGCTCTAACCTGCCATCAATTGGGCAAAGCTGCTGCTGCTCCAGGACTGCCCCCAGAGTCCTAAGTAGCCCCAAGTTTGGCCACCATCACTGGGCTGTGCTGCTGTTGCTCTGTGCCCCACTCTGGGGGATTCCAAGTCCGAGCTTAGAATCCAAGCTTCTGCTGTTCTATGACTGCTCATGGGGGCCAAATTTGGGACTTTGATGTATCATCCACATTGTGTGCAAATTTTTCTTTGATAGTCAGTATATTCTGTGCACTCTCCCAAGTGTGTAATCTTCCCTTAACACTTGCAATTTCTTGTTTTTATATTGATTGCATACCTATCAATACATATAGAAATGAAGAATATTATTTAATCTAGTAATCTTGATTGAGCTATAAATTTTCTGATGTAACTGAACATATAGACACAGATATAAGAAACATACAAGTAGGTAAAATACAATAAGTTTAAAGCCTTTAGATGATATAGTAGATTGTGCTTTGACTTCTATATTTAATCCCTCCCTCTATCTCTGTCCTTTGCCACATCACTTTAGTTTGTCCACTGCTTGACTCTGGTCTTGGTCATGTAATTTACGTTGACAAATTGGATGTTACCAGACATGATGCAAGCTTGAAATGTACCCACATAATTTTTTTTCTTCTTTTCCCATCTCTAGTCCTTCCATCAATACTATGAGAATATGCCCAGACTTGTCTGCTGGTGTTATGTGAGACATGTAAAATGTAACATAGTTTTTCTAGGCATTCCATGTGTGCGCAGCCTAGATAAACAAACCAATTAACCCCCAAATAAGTGTACCCAGGCAAGAATAGCAAATTATCGACTGAACCAAAGACACTGGATACAAGGATTAAAACTAGGAGCTGTGTATTTTTCAATTTTTCTAGTTATTTTAACTTTTTAGAATGCGTGTAAAACAGTGATAGAAAGAAGGATTCATTTTAAAAACTGAGATTTAGGTTGTGTTTTCTTTTATTAAGGTTATTACCAATTTGCATCTATTCTGATTGATAGTCCTTAAAAAGGGGCATCTGGGTGGCTTAGTAGGTTAAGTGGCTGGTTTAGGCTCAGATTATAATCTCATAGTTGATGAGTTTGGTGCCCCAGGTTGGGTTCTGTACTGACAGCTCGGAGCTTACAGCCTGCTTCAGATTCTGCGTCTCTCTCTCTCTTTCTGCCCCTCCCCTACTCACACTCTGTCTCTCTCTCAAAAATAAAAACATTAAGTTTTTTTTTTAAAGATTAAAAATAAGTCTTTTAAAATTTGAGAAAGAGAGAGCAACTACAAGCAAAGGGAGAGGGTGAGAGAGAATCCCAAGCAAACTCCATACTGTCAGCACAAGGCCAAAGCAGGGCTCAGCTTCCCAAATGGGCAGATGATGACCTGAATCAAATAAAGACTCTTAGCCTTAACCAAATGAGTCATCCAGGAACCCCAAGTTAAAAATAAATTTAAAATAAAAAGAAGCATCATTTTTTAAAGTTTCTATGTAAAATGAACACTTCCATGTAAAATAGAACTGCAGTATGTATTTGATGAAAGCAGCAGCTGCTTACTGATGGATTTTGAATCCTGAGCTATTTTGAAAGTTCTACCCCAGTGGGAACTTTGTCAGTGTCAATGCTTATTAATAATTGCTGACAAATTATCAACAGTCAAGGAACAAGTTTTCTGTTGATAATTTGTGAAAAACAAACATATGGTAACTTTGACATTAACTTAATTTTCTTGCAGTAGCTATTTAATCTCAATATGAAAAAAAATGTCAATTTCAATAAAGCTTAGGTGGTATCGGGACAGAGTATGAAAAACTTCTCTCAGAGTGTTTTCATTATTGGTTCAATATGACTTTCTGAAATGGAGAGTGTATCTGGAAAAGACCTGGATAAACTCAATACAATAATGAATTAATGATATTTCTGCTAGCAGAAGAAATGTTTATAAACTTAATAAATGGCATTTTCAAGTGTATGTTTTCATATATGGCATTCTCATCTACAGTTTCCTTTTCAGAAGTAGAAATGCCTAATGTAGCAATGTGATCAGAAGACACACAAGAAATAAAACATGAGATATTTTTTCTCTAAGGGATACTAGCTATAAAATGATATAGCCAGGATAATAAATCATTTTTAAAATATTGATCATTTCCTCTTTGTAATGGAAATTTCCCATGAAATCACAGAATAGCCTTCTCTACAGACGTAGGACATTTGAGAACTTATGAAGGGTGAAACTCAGATTTCATTCTCTGAAGAAAATGGTATACTGTGGAAATATTTGAATGGTAAAAATAAAATCTGAATTCTATTCTGCTTAGGATATAAAAAGTTGCTGGTGATTGTCACCCTCATCTTAACAATGTGGATATTATAAATAGCCTATGGATCAAAGAATAAATCACAAGGAAAATTATAAAATATTATAAATTCAATGATATACTGCAGCCTACCAAAATATCTGAAATGCAGCTAGGTAGCTTTTTCAGTAAAATTAAAAGCTTATGTCATTAAAAAATGAAAAGCTTAAAAGCTTAAATGCTTTCAATTTAGGAGTATAATAAACCCAGAACAAGTAGAAAAAAGGATATAAGAAAAATAACAGAAATTATTGAAATATAAAATAAAACAATAAAGAAAAGTTACAAAGCCTAAAGTTAGTTTTTGAGAAAGATGGATAAAATTGATGAAGTTTTAACAAGAGTTATAGGAAAAAAACCCAAATTAACAAAACTAGATATAACAAAAAAATACAGATCAAAGAGTAAAGAACTATAATGAAATATCATGAACTAATAATTTGACAAAATAGAATACAAAATTTTATTGAAAAACCTTGCTGAAAGAAAAGTCTAAATACTTCTCTCTCTCTCTCTGGATTTGTTGTTGATCCATTGAATAATTCTTAACCTAGTTTATTATGCCAATATAACCATGATACTAAAGCTAAGCCATTTAAAAACAAAAATGAATGAATGGATGTATAATAAAAAATAAAAATAATTATATACTGATGTTTCTCTTTTTTTAAAAATTTGTTTTAATGTTTATTTATTTTTGAGAGAGAGAGAGAGAGAGAAAGAGAACATGAGCAGGGGAGGGGCAGAGAGGGAGGGAGGCAGAGAATCTGAAGTCGGCTCCATGCTGACAATAGACAGACTAATATAGGGTTCAAACTCATGAACTGAGAGATCATGGCCTGAGCCGAAGTCAGAAGGTTACCAGCCGAGCCACCCAGGTGCCCTTATACTAATGTTTCTCTTGAACTTACACATAAATATCTTAGCAAAATATAATCAAATTCCATCCAGAGAGATGTACAAAATGTAATACATTATAGCCACTCAGGTGTGGTTTACTTAGGAATTAAAGGTTGTTTTAAAAATTAAAGTCAGGGCGTCTGGGCAGCTCAGTTGGTTAAGCGTCTGACTCTTGATTTCAGCTCAGGTCATGATCTCATGGTTTGTGAGTTCCAGCCCCACGCGCTCACCTTTGCACTGTCAGCAGAGAGACTGCTTGGGATTCTCTTTTTGTCTCTCTGCAAGTTCATAACACAAGGAAGTTTTCTTAATGTGATATTGAGGATTTATGATACACCCATAAAAATATTTTAAACAAGGTAACACTATCAATTGTCTCCACTTCCATGCATGACTGTACTACAAGTTCTAATCCATGCAGTAAAGACAAAAATATGTTAAAAAATACAGATTGAAAACATGTGAAACTCCCAACATTCCTCACTTACAGCACATTATTATGTATAGAAAAACCCTATGAGAGGCAGGGCCCAAGATGTCAATATAGGAAGACCCTGACCTTACCTCTTCCTCAGACCCACAAAATCTATACCTACATAAAAAGCAATTCCTCCTGAAGAAGAACTGAGGGCTACCTCAACAGCATCTGTACAACAAAGGATAGATGGACCACAGAGAGAAAGGCAGGAGAGAGACATTGTAATGACAGAAACCCCATCCCTGATGCTACAAATTGCAGTGGGGAGAAAGACTACTGAGGGACAAATTTGTCTGCCCTGGAGAACAGGAAAAAAGCCACAGCATCTAGAAATAACAGTGGGAGAAGCCTGATTGAAAGCTCTCCAGGATCAGAGGGGCTATCAAGTGCCATGGTTTGCTTTCCTTCTACACCTTAAGCACAGAGAGGAGCAAGATATGGGCACCTGTCCAGCCTGCTGCTCAGTGAGCCCTGTGCCGGAGACCATGCCAACCCAGATACCCTGGAATAAAAAAGAAAGAAAGAAAAAAAAAAGCTGTGGTTTAAAAGATCAATTAGAATATAGACGTACCAGTCATAGAACATCTTGCAAATAGTAGGAAAGCTACTGGAATGTTCTCCCTGTCCAGAGTGGCTGACAAGTGCCAATGTTTAGGCCCCCTCCACTTTGATAGCACAGACAGGAGCAGGGTATGGGCACCCTGGATGGCCTGCCACCTTAGAGGGCCCCAGGCCCATAGCCCATTATGTTCCAATCCATATCACAAGGCCCCCAACCACACACACCTGGTCAAACGATAGCTGTCCCACTGAAGTGGCCCTAGCATGCCATTCCCAAGTACATACCCAAACAGTGCCTATTACATCTTCAGCCATCTCATCAAGGTGACACAGGTACAAAGCTCCTAAGGACACCCAAGACTACACATACTTCAGCTCCAAATGACTTGGCAGGGCACCGAGGGAAAACTCAGCCTGCACCCAGCTCATCTCGAGCTGACCCACCAGGGTACCTGCTGAGCAGAGCAGCCCAGGACATGTATTCTCAGCCTGCATAAGCTCCAGCCATCCCACCAGGATGGGCTTAGCACAAAACGTCCCAAAAACCACCAGCCAATGCCTATTTCAACTCCAGCCAGACAGCCAAAATGCCAAGCATGCAAATTTTTATAGGATATGTTCCCATAAAATGCCATTCCTCAAGTATAGGAAAAGTAGCTGTTCTACCTAATTTATAGAAACAAACACATTTAATCAAACAAAATGAGGTTACAAAGGAGCAGACTTCAAATGAAAGCATGAGATAAAACTTCAAAAAAAAAAAAAAACAACAACCAAATGAAAAGGGGTTAGCAATTCATCTGATAAAGAGTTCAAAGTAATGGTCATAAATAGGCTTACTTGAGAGGAATGGATAAACTCAATGTGGATTTCAACAAAAAGTAAGAAAATATATTTGAAAAAAACACATGAAGAATACAATAACTAAAATGAACACAGCAGATTAGAGGATGCAGAAGAATGAATCAAATACTTGAAAGAGAGAAAAATGAAAGCGCCCAAGCTGAACAACAAAGGACAGAAAAACATTTTTTTTTAACGAAGGTAGTGATAAATTACTAATATTAGAAATAAGGGTAGATGGAGGAGGTCAGATGGTGGTGTAATAGGAGTCCTTGGGCTAGTCTCATCCCTCAAACACAGCTCCCTCAAAACATCAAATCATTTTGAACACCTAGGAAATCGATCTAAGGATTAAGAGAACATTCTGCATAATTTGAAGGAGAGGAGGTGGCAGCTCCCCTACTCAGGGACAAGTGAGCAGGGTGATGCCATCTTACCCTGCCCACCAGCATGGTCAGACTTTCGTGAGCAACACAGCACCCCCAGCCAAGACTGGAGCTGCTTACACCAAACCCTTCCCCTCTGTGCCCTTCAAGGTCATCTTTACAAGGGCAGGTCTGACTGTGAGCCAATGCAGTGGACCTCTCCCCGAGAGGACCAACACTGCCTCCCTCCCCCCCTCCATGCCCCAAGTCTACTGATCATAGAGTACTCTAAATTGTCAACCTCAGTTCTGGTGGAAATAGGACCAGGCTTTTTTTTTTTTTTTTTTTTTTAAATCACACTTAACATTTATTGTTCATTTGGGTTTTTTTTCTCCATCTTTAAATTTTTTAAATGTTTAGAGAGAGAGAGCACATGCGGGGGAGAGGCAGAGAGAGAAGGCAGACAGAATCTGAAGCAGGAGAAGGAGACAGAATCTGAAGCAGCCTCCATGCTCTGTGCTGTCAGCACAAAGCCTATTGTGGGGCCCGAACCCATTAACCATGAGATCATGACCTGAGCAGAAGTAGGACACATAACCAACTGAACCACCCAGGATCCCTCCTTTTCTCCATTTTATGATCAGACTTTCTTTTTTCTTTACTTTTTTTCCTTTCTTTTGCTTTGGAATTGGGCGTATAGTGTTTTGTTGTCTGTTCAGGTGTTTTGCTGTTGCGGTTCCTTTCCTATTCTCTTTTTTTGGATAAGGTCTTTTTTTTTTTTTTAAACCAATCTTATTTTAACAAACAAATCAAATAACACCTAGTAAAAGGCCCAAATACTGCCAACTGAAAGCAAAGAGGAACTCTGCAGAGGAATGACCTGTGAGAAAGAGCAGTCAAATTACAACAGCAGAGTGCACAGAACATATACCAGAGAAGCTCCCTGAAGCACCAGGCCCTGGAGAGTGTATAAGCCCTTCTTAAAATATCATTACACTCAGGAGAAACAAAAACATAACAAACTTTCATGACATTCAAAAGACAGAAATCTAGACAAAATGACAAGACAAAGGAATTCTCCACCAATGAAAGATTAAGAAGAAACTACAGCTATAATATATCTGAATAAGAATTTAGAATAATAGACATAAGGGGGCGCCTGGGTGGCTTAGTCGGNCTAGCTGGGCTTGAATAAAAACATAGAAGACTCCAGTGGAAACCTTTCTGCACAGATAAAATACCTAAAAGCTAATCAGGCTGAAATTTTAAAAAATGCAATAACAGAGGCACAAAACCTACCAGATATAATTATGGGGAAGGAAGTAGCAAGATCGGGTAGGTGATTCAGAAATCATGGAAAAATCATGAAAAATAATGAAGCTCAAAAAGGAGAAGAAAAGGAAACAATTAAATCATAAATATAGATGTAGGGAAATCTGTAATTCAATAAACCACAATAACATCCATATCATTGGGTTCCTAGAAGAAAAAGAGGAGGATAAAGGGATGGGAGGTTATTTTGTACAAATTATAGTTAAGAACTTCTCTAATCTGGGGAAGGAAACAGATATTCAAGTCCAAGAGACACAGAGAACTCTCAACATGAACAAAACCAGGTCAACACCAAGACATGTATCACAGTGGAAATAGCAGAATACAAAGATAAAGAGAGAATTCTGAATGCAGCCAGGGACAACCTTAACCTACAAGTGTAGACACATAAGTTGAACAACAGACCTGTCCACAGAAACCTGGCAGGCCAGAAGGGAGTAACATGATATATTCAAAGTAGTTTATAGGAAAAATATATAGCCAATAATATTTTATTCAGCAAGATTGTCATTCACAATAAGAGAGATAAAGAATCCGCAAGACAAGCAAAAACTAAAGGAGTTTGTGAACACTAAGCCAGCTCTGCGAGAATTATTAAAGGAGACTCTTTGATTGGGAAAGAGAGACCAAAAGAAAAAAAAAAAACAAAACAGAAAGTAACAGAGACAACCTACAGGAAAGCAAATTTACATGTAATACAGTGGCACTAAATTCAATGATTATTCTGAATGTAAATGGACTAAATGATCCAATCAAAAGACATAGGGTATCAGAGTGGACAAAAACATAAGACCCATTGATATGCTACTTACAAGAGACTCCTTTTAGACCTAAAGACAAAACCAGATTAAAAGTGAAGGGTTGGAGAACCATTTATCATGCTAATGGACATTAAAAGAAAACTTGAATAACCAAATTTATATCAGGCAAATGAGGCTTTAAACCGAAGTCTGTAATAAGAGATAAAAATGGGAACTATATCATAATAAAGGGTCTATCTAACATGAAGATCTAAAAAAAATTGTCCATATTTATGCTCCCAAATTAGAGGAGGCCAGATATGTAAATCAATGAATAACAAAGAAACTAATTGATAATGATACAATTATAGTAGGAGATTTTAACACCCCACTTACAGCATTGGACATATCATCATAGCAGATTAACAAAGAAACAGTGGCTTTAAATGACACACTGGACCAAATGGACTTAACAGATATATTCAGAGCCCATTCAGAATGAATGGGCTAACCAGGAAATTAAAGGAGAAATGTAAACAAAAATACATGGAAGCCAATGAAAATGAAAACAAAAACAAAAACAAAAACAACAGTCCAAAACCTTTGGGATACAACAAAGGCTGTCATAAGAAAGAGGTATATAGCAAATCAGGTCTTCCCCAAGAAGGAATAAATGTCTGAAGTACACCATGTAACCTTACACCTAAAGGAGCTAGAAAAAGAATAGTAAATAAAGCTCAAAACCAGCAGAAGATGGAAAATAATAAAGATTAGAGCAGAAATCAATATCAAAGGAAAAATAAAGCAGAACAGATCAATTAAACCAGGAGCTGGTTCTTTGAAAGAATTAACAATACTGATAAATCCCTTGCCAGAATTATCAAAAAGAGAAAGGACCCAAATAAATAAAGTCACGAATGAAAGTGGAGAGATTACAATAAACACCACAGAAATATAATTATGAGAACTATTATGAGGAATTATAACCAACAAATTGAGCAGTTGGTAAGTTCCAGCCCTGAATTGGGTTTTGGGCTGTCAGCTCAGAGCCTAGAGCTTGCTTCAGATTCTGTGTCTCCATCTCTCTCTCTGCCCTTCCCCACTCATGTTCTGTCCATCTGTCTGTCTCTCTCTCACACAAAAATTATCTTTAAAAAAATTAAGCTACCAAAACTGAAACAGAAAGAAATAGAAAATTTGAACAGATCCAAAACCAAGAAAGAAATGGAATCAGTAATAAAAAAAAATCTCCCAAAAAATAAGAGTCCAGGGCCAGAAGGCTTCCCAGGGGAATTCTACCAAACATTTAAAGAAGAGTTAATACCTATTCATTTCAAACATTTTGAAAAAAATAGAAATGGAAGGAAAACATCCAAACTCATTCTATGAGACCCACATTACTTTGATTCCAAAACCATAACAAGGAGAATTATAGGCCAGTTTCCCTGATGGACATGGATGCAAAAATTCTCAACAAGATACTAACAAACTGATAACACATAGACAGAAAGAATAATAAGCAAGCAATCCCATTTATAACTGTACCAAAAAGAATAAAAACCTAGGAACAAATTTAACCCAGGAAGTGAAAGACCTGTCCTCTGAAAACTATGACATTGATGAAATAAATCGAAGACAATGCAAACAAATGGAATGCTCATGGATTAAAATAATACTTAATGTTATTAGAATATCCATACTACCCAAAGTAATCTAGAGGTTGCATCTAGAATGCACTCCCTATCAAAATGCCATTAGTATTTTTCCACAGAGACAGAATAAATAATATTAAAATTCATATAAAATCATAAAAGACCCTGAGTAGCAAAAAAAAAAAAAAAAAAAAAAAAAAAAAAGAAAAAAAAAAAAAAAAAAGAAAAAGAAAAAAGAAAAGAGAAAAAAGAAAAGAAAAATCTGGAGAAAGAACAAAGCTGGAAGTATCAGAATCCAGATATACTACAAATCTATCATAATCAAAATAGAATACTATTGGCAAAAAATATACATACAGATAAATTAAATGGTATAGAGATTCCAGAAATAAGCCTACCCTTATATGATCAGTTAATGTATAACTGATCTAGGCAAGAGTACATAATGTGGAGAAGGCAATCTAATAAATGGTGTTGGAAAACTGGACAGTTCATGCAAAATAATAAAAATAGTCCTCTTTCATATATCATTTACAAAAATAAACTCAAAAAGGATAAAGACGTAAATATGACATCTGAAATCATAAAACGCAAAACAAGACAGGCAGTAATCTCTTAGATATCATTGGCAACATATTTATTTATAAATTTATATTTATGAGTATATCTCCTCAGGCAAGGGAAATAAAAGTAAAAATAATCTAATGGAACTATGCTGAAATTCAGGTCATACATAGCAAAGGAAACCATCAGCAAGGCAAAATGACAACCAACTGTATGGAAGAAGATAGTTTCAAATAGTATATCCAATAAAGGGTTAATGTGTAAATTATATGAAGAATATATACAACTCAATACCAAAGAAACGGATAATCTGACTAAAAATAGGCACAGGACCTGAATGGACATTTTTCCAAAGATATAAAAATGGCCAAAGGTCATGAAACAATGACCAACATCATTAATCATTAAAGGAATGTCAGTCAAAGCCACAATGAGATAATACCTTATACCTGTCAAAGGCTAGTATTAAAAAGAAAAGTAATAACAAGTGTTGATGTGGATGTTGAGAAAGGGAACCTTCATACAAGGTGGAAAATAGTATAAAGGACCCTCAGGATCATCTGGTTGGCTCAGTTGGTGAAGGGTCTGACTCTTGATTTTGGATCAGTTCATGATCTCATGGTCTGTGAGTTTGAACCCACATTGGGCTCTGTGCTTACCATGCATAGTCTGCCTGGGATTCTCTCTCTCCTCTTTCTGTCTCTACCCTGTCTGCTCTCTCTCTCTCTCTCAAAATAAATAAAGTTGAAAACAATCATACCATGGAGCAATTCCACTACTGGGAAGTTACCTAAAGAAAACGAAAACACTAATTTGGAAAGATCTATGCACCCTAATGTTTATTGCAGTCTTACATAGAATAGGGAACGGAATCACCCTAAGTGTCTATTAATAATTGAATGGATAACAAAGGTGTGTTTTAGGTCTATATCTATATCCATTTACATCTATCTATCTCTATATCTATCTAGATTGATATCTATCATCTATCTCTATATCTAGATAGATATAGATAGATAGATATAATAGATACAGATAGATATAAATTGATAGATATAAATATAAATCTATAGATATATAGATATAGATAATTAAAACAAGAAGAAAAATCTTGTTATTTGTGACAACATGATTGTCCCTAGGGTATTATGCTAACTGAAGCCAGACACAGAAAGACAAATACTATATGATTATAATTATATGTGAGATCTAAAATACCAAGACAAACAAAAACCAGAAACAGACTCATAAATATAGAGAACAAATTGATGGTTGTTCCAGGGGAGAAGGATGGAGGATAGAAAAATAGATGAAGATGACTAAGAAGTAGAAATTTCCATTTATGGGGCGCCTGGGTGGCTTAGTCGGTTAAGCGTCCGACTTTCGCTTAGGTCATGATCTCGCGGTTCATGGGTTCGAGCCCTGCGTCGGGCTCTGTGCTGACTGCCAGCTCAGAGCCTGGAGCCTGTTTCAGTCTGTGACTCCCTCTCTCTCTGACCCTCCCCTGCTCACGCTGTCTCTCTCTCTCTCTCCTAGAAATAAATAAAACATTAAAAAAAAAAGAAAAAAAGAAATTTCCATTTATAAAATAAGTAATACATGGGAATGAAAAGCTCACAATATAGGAATTATAGTTCACAATATTTTAATAATGTTTTATAGTGACAGATATTAACTTCACTTATTGTGGTGAGCACTGTGGAATAAATATAATTGTTGAATCACTCTGTTGTGCACCTGAAGCTAATAGAGCACTATATATCAAATATACTTCTATAATAAAAATTTTAAGAGGGAAAAAAACATGGAAGCAACAGAAAAAATACTCTCAATATTAACAAATTTATTTAGCAAAGTTGCAAGATACAAAATTATATAAAAGGCAGTTGAATTTCTAGCAATATTCAATAAAAATAAAATTAAGAAAAACAAACTATTTCAATAGCAAGAACAGTGTAAATTACTTAATATTAAATAGAATGACAGGCGTTTGACTTTTTACATAACTACAAAACACCAATGGAAACTTAAAAAGAGGTGAAATAATTGAAGACATATACCGTGATCATTGAAACTAAAGACTTTCTACTCTTAATATACCTATTTTCATAAAGGTGTTCGTTTTGAAAAAAAAGAAAAACCTGTTATGTTGATTCTAAAATATATATGGATATGCAACAGATATAAATTAGCAAAGAAGAATTGAAAAGGAAAAACAATATTGCAGATTTATATTACATGACTTCAAGAGTAAAACATGATTGGGGTACCTGGGTGGCTCAGTTAGGTAAGTGCCCCGCTCTTGGTTTGGGCTTAGTCATGATCTCATAGTTTGTGGGTTTGAGACCCATATTGGGCTCTGTGCTGTCAGAGAGGAGCCTGCTAGAATTATCTCTTTCCTCCTCTCTCTCTCTGCCCTTTCCCGGTTTGTTCTCTTTCTCTCTTTCAAAATAAACAAACATTTAAAAAATAAAAGAGTAAAGCATGATTATAATAATAAGCATTGGTATAAGAATGGAAAGATAAATTAACAAAAGAGACTCTAAAAAGTGATGTATGCATTTATAAACAATGGAATGTTGACCAAGTTAATTCAAAGGGGAAGGGATGTCTTTTCAACAAATTGTTTTGGTACCAACTGAAATATATACGTAAACATTTTAAGCACCTCTGTAGCATTTTTATATCAACCTTTATGAGAACCAATTTAAGAAGGATCATAAAATAATCATAAACACCAGCCTTATAAATCTCCTAACAAATAGTATCTTCATATCTTATATTAAGAAAAATTTACAAAAAACAAGAAAGCAATAACTATGAAAGAACTGATATTGCTGTAATAAAGAATAAGAATTTTTTTCTTCAAAAGAGAAAATCAAAAGAGAAACCACAGACTAGATGAGACAGCCAAAACAGCTGAAAAGTATATATCAAGCAATTGACTAATATATAAAATAAGTAAAGAACTTCTACACATCAACATTAAAGGGGCACCTGGGTGGCTCAATCAGTGAAGCATCTAACTCTTGATTTTGGCTCAGGTCATGATCTCAGGATCATGAAATCAAGCCCCAAATGGGGCTCTGTGCTGACAGCATGGAACCTGCTTGGGATTCTCTCTCTCTCGCTCTCTCTCTCTCTCTCTCTCTCTGCCCCTCCCTTGAGTGTGCTTACTCATACTTGCACTCTTTTTTCTGTCTCTCTCAAAGTAAACATTTAAAAGATATTAAAAAGTTAATTCAAACTAGCAAAAGACTTGAAAAAATACTTCAAAAAAGTGTGTACATATGTACATCTATTTAGTATATATGGAATATTTTTATGTATGTGGTAAATAAGCACATGAAAAGGCAAATGACACAACAACACTGATATAGCATTGTCTCCCTACCACAATAACTAAAATAAAACAGACTGAAAACAAATTCTAGCAAAGATGGTGAATCATAGGGACTTTCACAGATTGATGATTGATGTGGAAAATGCACAACTAAGTTGTAGGACTGTTTGGGAATTTTGTGAAAGATAAACATTTCACTGCTAGGTGTTTGTCTAAAATAAAGGAAAACCTAGACACACATAAAGACTTACACAAATATGTCCATAGCAGCCTTCTTCATAATAATCATGTAAATGACTTAACTGAACATCAACAGAATAGTAAACACATTATATATTCATATAATTGAATAGTCAGGAATAAAAGGAATAATTACTGATAGACCTACTAATATGAATGTACTAAAATTATTATAAACAGGAGAGCCATACCTACTCAAAAATTTTAAAAAAATGTTTTCTATTATTTCATATATATGACTTCTGAGAAATATCATAATCTGTGGAGAATGTTGGTAGAATGTGGTTTTTGATCAGATGGAAGGTATCAAAAGTTGAAAAGCTGGGAGTGAATTTATGTATACATGGTTTGGGGGAGAGGTTACATGGGAATACACAATACTCCCATTCAACAAATGGTCCACTGATATGTGAATTTGTTTTATTAACTGATTTGATACCTCAATAAACAAGAAGCTGCCCCATTTCTAGCCAGTCATAACCACTTTTGAAAGGGGAGTACTATACTCTCTAAAATTGAGGATTATAGTCCGCATTTGGGGCTATCTAGAATGTTAAGACATGGCTTGGGAGAAAATTAAAGAGCTAAAGAGCATATTTATGACACATAAAGTGGTTTGGGCCAAATTTAAGTGAGTAAGTGAGATCAATTATTTCTCAAAAGGCTCCTGGTCATTGATAAAATCTGAATCTTGCTTAATATCAGATTTGACAAGTCGTCATTACTTTGTGTAAAACTTCATAAGTGACAGAGTGGGGCAATAAACAGCCCAAGTAATTTGAAATAATTTTCTACTGGCTAGCACATAATATTAAGTAGAAAGCCATTTAACAGTTAAGCCACCAGCTCAGGAGAGCAATGTGCAAGAAACAAAGAACCTAGAGAGGAATATACTAATAGGCATAAAGGGCTTTATTGAGTAACTTGTATCTCCCTATATCTGTAACTATCTATATCTGTATCTATGTTTATCTATATCAACATCTTCCCACCTACAGTAACCCTTCTCAAAAGGAACAAGAAGAATAAACATTAACACCTATTCTTTTTTCTCCCTCCAAATATCTGACACTATGTCCATGGTCTAATTACAACGAGAAGTCTGGGCTCAAAACAACAACAAAACAACAACAAACAAACCAACCTCATTGATAACTATACTAATTAATGAGGGTGGGAAGAATTGAAGCACAGTACAGAGTGGATATGGATGGAGTTTGGATCTGGAGGGAAAAAAAGGAGGTTAATGAGCATAACTCACAAATATTTTTTTCTCAAAATAAGATAAAAAGAAATTTATTGGGGGCAAATGAAGAAATGAGAGCAGTAAGATAGATAATAACTGACTACAAACCTAAATCGTGTCCAATTTTTCTTCCTAAATTTAAATGAAAGTATTTCTCCTACATCTGTTAGTTCAATGTTGCTCTCAAGGACTGGGAAGACTTTGAGATTTTTATCGTACTTTCAGTCTAACAAGTTAGCCTGCCACACAGTTTCATAGATAGTAACTAAAGACATAAGACTACTGGGTCAGAAATGGGGAGAAAAAAAAAAAAAGCTTATTACAGCAAAAGGAATATCCAGAAAATACAACTGTATTTTTTCCCCTACTCACTTCTCACAGAGTATTACACACAGAGTAGGGTGTATTACAAAAGAGGAACCCAGCTGTTAAAAAAGCCCAATCTTTTCAATGAGTCATAAGCCAGTCTGACCTGTGCTCCAGAGAGAGACATTATTTTTATTAAACAGGACAGTAAACAAACTTGCCCTTTGCTTCTGAGGCAGACATTATCTACGTCTTCCAGGTCCCCCCCACCCCGCCCAATCAAACTGTTGGAAATATCATTTGGAAGACAGGCCATCAGTACCTCTACCTTAAGATTGGCAGAACTTGAGATTCCCATAAGGAATACTCTCTCTTTCTTATACATGACCTGTTTTTCTAGAACTCCACCTATATCCAGAAACAAACAAATATCTACTAGAATTCTTTTAAAGTGCATAACATTTGTGACGTCTCTACTGCTACGTAGGAATACATACATTCCTTAAGTTTTCTAGCCACGACTCATTCTGTAAACAATTGGCAAATACTTTGCTGCAATGAAAAAAGAATTTGCTGACAGAGTTTTGAAATCTGTTAATGTCCATTATTTTTCTGCATATTTTAAAGTTTTATGGGGAGATATATGAAATGAGAATTTAAGTACTCTTTCCATCTATTCTCTCTTTATAGTATGTCACAGGGAGGGTTATGTTATATCGCAGGGGTGTTGACAGGTTACAACAGATGTGGTCAGCATTTTTGCCTCTTTAAGATAGTTATTGCTATATTGGAGGAGTAAAATGTTTTCATAAAATTAGCTAATAAAAAAATAAAAATGCAAAATTTGTCATCCTTCTTTCAAGGTGACCACCCGTTATGTTCCTCTGAGGCTCCAAGGAAAGCTAGACATAAACGTCAGCTATGACTAGCAGGGAACAAAGAATTCTTTGACATCTGTGCCAGCTGTTCCTCTATTTGAATTACACTTAGCTCCTGAACTTGTGGTAAAAAATGTTATCTTTAAATAAAAAGGCAATTTAAAGCTTGACTATATTTTAAACTAAAATGGACTTCTTTCATTTCTATACGTTAAGGGAACAAATAATAATTGTAGTAACTTGCACATTAGAAAAATAAAAATAAAACCTTATAAAGTATATAGATTCAATAAATTAGAGTCTATTACTTCATGTTGGACAGGCAGCCTCAAAACTTCAAATGTGTTATCTCTAAACATATGATATTCTCTCATGTTCTCAAGTGGCTGGGTTTTCGGCATGCTTGCCAACATTTGGCATTTTCTATGCTTTCCTTGCAGGTGTTGCGCTGTCGTTTAAACCTTTAGCTTAGACAGAAAAGGATTGTGTTTTGTATATGAATTTTGCCATATAATACCGCAGGCAAATTTCCCAAAGTTTGTATTTGTAAAAATTTTCTCTGATGGCTAGGTAGTCAATCAATTTAATCTACTTTAGGAAATAAAGGCCCAAAAGAGCCTCTTTTGTTTTAGAAGGCTAAGAACAGTACTATTTGCCAACCATTTTGAAGAAAGTTAAAATTTAACATGTTTGCTTCTGAGAAACTTAATTGATGGTTAACTGCCACTAATAACTTCAAGTGTTCTTTGTATGAAATGAGGGCTTTAATTATAAGATCCCAAAGCAATGCTAACTCAAAATAACTGGACCAGTCTAATTATGATATAAAGACAGTTCTGAACCACTATCCTAGAGCTGTAAATTGTCTTAATCTGTTCAATGGTAGAAATGTATCTTACTTTGAGTGGAGGTAAAGCGCTTCAACTTTAATAGCATATTATATATTTGCTAGTAATTATTACATATATGGCTTATATAATCAATGTACTGAAATAAAAATATATTTTTCAAAACATTATTTTAAAAGGAAGACCCCCAAATACCAAAGAAAACTTGAGAAAAAAAGTAACAAAGTTGGAGGTAGCAGAATCCCAGATTTCAAGATAAATTACAAACTGTTTATAATCAAAACAGTATGCTATTGGCACAAAATAGACACATAGATCCATGGAACAGAATAGATATTCCAGAAATAAACCTATGCTTATATTGTCAATTAATCAACAACAAAGACATAAGAATGGACAGTGGAGAAAAGAAAGTCTCTTTAATAAATGGTGTTGAGAAAAATGGAGATTTACATGCAAAAAACCCCAAAATATATGTATACCACACACACATACACACACACACACACACACCTTAAAATAGATTAAAGACCTAAATGTGAGACCTGAAACATCAAAACTCAGAAAAGAAAATATAGGCAGTAATACCTTGGGCATTGGCTTAGCAATATACTTATGGATATGTTTCTTCAGGAAGAAAAACAAATATAAACTATTGAGGCTACACCAAAATGAAAAACTTTTCCTTATGTATGTTATGAACTGTTTTATATATCTGGGTGCTCTTCTGTTGGAGGTATAAATATTTACAATTACTGCATCTTCTTGTTGGATTATCCTCTTTATGATCATACAATACACTTCTTCGTTGGAGACTGGCTCCGGCAGGTCCAGGGGTCCTTGAAGGATGGACGGTGTCGGCGAGGGAGGAGTGAGAGAGGCCCAATAGTCTTTCTGGTCACCAGGCAGCCATTTCCTCCCTGACTGGGGCTCAACTTTATAAGTGTTTGGGGGATGGCACAGAAGTGGCGTTTGCCTTAGACAATGATTTCTTATGACAAACTTCTTTGATATGTAAGAATTTCCCAGAACATAGATTTGTAGAAGACTCCTGCATAACCTTTATCAATAGTGAGATAGGTGATTTAGAAGCAGCATATCAGACAATGTTTTTAGCCTTAAAGGGTGAGGTTACTTCTCTGTGAGCAGGGGTCAAACAGGTCTTTCAGGAGAACACCTTTGTTCCCATAATCACAAAAGAAGTTCCTCCATAGGTTCCTCCTCAGAGAGCAATCAGCATATTCAAGGCCAAAATAAGTCACTCCAAATACTTGATAACAAATGCTTGGGGGGGGGGGGCGGCTAGTGCTCCAAGGAGAAACAGGTGAGTGGGGGTGGATATCTGTCCTTAGCTCTAAATTAGGCTCTTTGTCTCAGGGCTAGACTCAAGCGCCCTTTATTATGTAAGTCTTGGATCTGCAAGGCCCTTAGGAAGAGCCTTTTAACAATCATTCACAATGTTTTCATCTGAAGTCTCTTTGGAAAAGGCAAGGACATGCCTTTCCTTACGAGCAATCTGTGTGGGGAATATCGGTCTGATCTGGAATACTGTGAGACCTGGTCAATACCAGCAGCCTCATTTCCAACATGAGCCAGTAATACCAGGAGATACCAGTTTCCGTTTTTCATGGCAGGAGCTGTGCAAACGCTACCATTACCGCTCTGTGACTGTCATCCAGCGAGGCCAGTGCAGCTTCTAGCACTTCTTCATCGCTTTTTACAGCTTTTATTTTAAAGTTTCATTTTTCATTGCTACTATGGCTTTAGTTTGACAATCATTTCTGTGAAAAATGTTTCTCCACCCCCTTTCAATCTGCAGGTGTTTTTAAGTCTAAAATGAGCCTCTTGTAGACAGCATGCATATGGTTGTTGTTTGTTTGTTTGATCCATTCTGAAACCCTATGTCTTTTGTTTGGAGTTTTCAGTCCCTTGACATTCAAAATAATTATTGATAGATACGTATTTATTGCAATTTTATTAAGTTACTCTGTTGTTTCTAGAGATTTGCTCTGATTCTCTTTGTCACTTTTGTTCTCTCCTTTGCACTCAGAGCTTCCCCTTTAATATTTGTTGCAGAGCTGGTTTAGTGGCCATGAACTGCTTTAATTTTTGTCTTGGAACCTTTTTATCTCTCCTGTTAGAAAAGCCAGTTGTATCTCCTCCTCTTGAAAGTAATGTTATTAGTGTAGAAGAGGTCATGTGGTGCCTGAGGCTGGCACTTCAGAGAGTGTCTCTTTGTGTGCTGTGTACTTTCTGTTGCTGTGCTTTAACCTTTGGCCAGTCATCTGCAGTCTCTCCTTGTCTGCTGTGGGAGATGCTTACTCCCTGATCTGAATATAGTTAGTTTTAACTAGGTGTGTTCTGGTCTACTTGTGCAATGAGACCTGACACCAGCTCCACTATGCCCTGCAGAACTCTCTGGTCATGAGACATGGTATGGGTAAGGATTGTGCTGGTCTTCTTGGGAAGGGGCCCGACTTGTTAGGATTGAAGCAAACTTGACTGAAAGGAGCAGTCCCACCAGACAACTAGGGGATGGGCTTTGTTGTAAGTCCAGTTAGTCAACCATTGTCCCCGCTGAGTTGGTGTCCTCTGGTGACTCTATGTTTAAGTGGAGGGGCAGAGAGGGAAATGGTGCCACCCAGTAATCATGTGGAATTTATCCCTGGGTTGCCAGGGTGAATGAATATTTGCAAGTCAATGTGATATACCACATTAATAAATCATAGGAACCACATGATTATCTCAATAAATGCAGAAAAAGCCATTGACAAAATACAACATCCATTCACGATACAAATCCTCAAGAAAGTAGCTTTATATGGAACATATCTCAACATCATAAGGTCCATATATAAAAAATCCACAGCTAATATCATCCTCAATGGGGAAAAACGGAGAGTTTTTCCTTTATGGTCAGAAAGAAGACAGGGATGTCCACTCTCACCTCTGTTATTTAACATAGTACTGGAAGTCCTAGCCATAACAATCAAACAACAACAACAACAACAACAAAAATACAAGGCATCCAAATAAGTAAGGAAGAAATAAAACTTTCACTATTTCCAGATGGTGTGACGCTATATAGAAAGCTCAAAAGACTCCACCAAAAATCTACTAGAACTGATCAATGAATTCAGCAGACTAGGAAACAATATCTATGTACAGAAATCTGTTGTTTTTATATCACTAATGAAGCAGCAGAAAGATATATTAAGAAATCAATCCCACTTATAAATTGCACCAAAAATAAGATTCCTAAGAATAAACCTAACCAAAATTAGAAGTTAACCAAAGTTAGTAGACCTGTACTCTGAAAATTATAAAACACTGATGAAAGAAATTGAAGTTGAGTGAAATAAATGGGAAAAAACCTGTGCCTATGGATTAAAAGAACATACATTGTTAAAATGCCTATATTACCCAAAGCAATATATACATTTAATGTAATCCCTATCAAAACACCACAACTTTTTTTCAGAGTGCTAGGACAATCAATACTAAAATTTGTACGGAATCACAAAAGACCCCAAAAAGCCAAAATCCAAATCAACCTTGAAAAAGAAAAGCAAAACTGGAAGCATCACAATTCATGACTTCAAATTATAGTACGAAGCTGTAGTGATCAAAACAGTATGATACTGGCACAAAAATAGACACAGAAATCAATGAAATAAAATTGAAAATATGGAAATGAATCCACAACTATATGATCAGCTGATCTTCAAAAAGTAGGAAAGAATATCCAATGGTAAAAAGGTAGTCTTTTCAACAAATGATGCTGGGAAAACTGGACAGCAACATGCAAAAGAATACAACCGGACCATTTTCTTACACTAAACACAAAGGTACATTCAAAATGGATTAAATACCTCAATGTGAGACCTGAAACCACAAAAATTCTAGAGGAGGACACAGGAAGTAAACTGTCTGACATCTTCCATAGCAACTTCTTTCTAGATATGTCTCCTGAGGTCAGGGAAACAAACAAACAAATAAATAAATAAACTATAGGGACCTCATCAAACTAAAAAGCTTCTTCACAGCAAAGGAAATGACAAAACTAAAAGACAACTTTTGGAATGGGAGAAGATATTTGCAAATGCATATCTGCATATCTGTAGCCTTTTTTTTTTTTTTAACAATTAATTCTATGCCCGAAGTGGGGCTTGAACTTACAACTCTGAGATCAAGAATCTCATGCTCTACCAAGTAAGCCAGCCAGGCACCCCTGCAAATAACATATCTGATAAAGATTAGTATCCAAAATATGTAAAGAATTTATAAAACTCAACACCCCAAAAAACAATCCAATTTTAAAATAGGCAGAAGACATGAATAGACATTTCTCCAAAGAAGACATACAGATGGCCGAGAGGCAGATGAAAAGATTCTCAACATCATAGATCATCAGTTAAATACAAATCAAAACTAAAATGGGATGTCACCTCACACTTGTCCAACTGGCTAAAATCAACAACATAAAAAACAACAGGTGTCAGTGAGGATGTGGAGAAAAAGGAACACTCTTCCAATATTTTTTGGGAATGTAAACTGGTGTGGCTACTCTGGAAAACAGTATGAAGAATCCTTGCAAAGTTACAAATAGAACTACTCTATAATCCAGCATTTGCACTACTAGGAATTTACCCCAAGAATACAAAAATATCAATCCAAGGGTATACATGCACCTTGGTGTTTACAGCTGCATCATCTACAATAATCAAATTATGGAAACAGTCCAAGTGTCCATATATGTATGTATGTATGTATGTATACACACACATATATAAAAGATACCTAGGAATATATTATAACCTTGGTTTGTGGCATTATTCATTCTGGAAACATGCTTGTAATTAAAGCACTTAAATATCAAAGTGAATCTCCCCATAAGAAATAGTGGAAACTCAGATGATTCATTTCACAACCCCAAAATATTCATATTAAAATGATTACAGGGGTGCCTGCGTGGCTCAGTCGGTTAAGTGTTGGACTTTGGCTCAGGTCATGATCTCATGATTCATGAGTTCGAGCCCCATATAGTGCTCTGTGCTGACAGCTCAGAGCCTCAAACTTGCTTCAGATTCTGTGTTTCCCTCTTTCTGCTTCAGATTCTGTGTCTGTTCTTTCCCCATTCACACTCTGTCTCTGTCTCTCTCTCTCAAAAATAAACATTAAAAAAATAAACATAACTAAAATAGTATATTATTATAAACAATAATAAAGAAAATATAAAGAAAAATATACAAATGAACCTGCACTTACCTTTGAAAACCTTCATGGCTCGTATGATGGAGACAAGAGAGAGGAGGCTTATTGTATAGGAATACTTTCACTATCACTAAGGGAATCACTGCTATCTATTGGCTCAATGGAATCTTTTTCTGCATGGGGGCCACAGATGTTGACTATAGTACAGTATTAATAAGTACAGTATTAATAAACTCTTGTCATATACTGTGTTTAATGTAACTGGCAGTAAGGCAGCAGAGCAAAGAGTCTATATCTGCAAGCAGCCTGACCTAGAGTCAAGCAAAGCATTCCTAAGCTTTCTTTGGAAGGAAAAGCAAAGGACTGTCCATAGATGCTTTGAAGTGACAAAAAATAAACTTGTGCCAGTTGTGGGCACACTTCAATGTTCTGAAAAATCACTGATTTCTGCCAAACACCGTGGACTGAGACCAAGCATTTGAGCATGGGAAATGATCACCCACAATCCAGAATGAGTGAGAAAGAGAGAGAGAGAGGCAGAGAGCAGAGAGGAGAGGAGACAGAGAGAGAAGGAGGGAGGGAGAAGAACCATTGTTTCAGTTGTGATCATGTGATGTTTGGTATCAGGTACTACTTGTGTTTCGAGAGATCACTTGTTTACCAAATGAAAATTTATTAGAAATGTTTACTTATCTTGTGGAACACTCATAGAACAAGTTACTCACAATACACATTTTTATTATATATTTGCATATATAAATATATATAAGATGATTGTGTATATAGTATATATATATAGCATATATATAGTATATATACAATGGAATATTACTCAGCCATAACAAAGAATAAAATCTTACCATTTGCAATGACATGGATAGAGAGCATTGTGCTAGGTGAAATAAGTCAGAGAAAGACAAACAACATTATGATTTCACTCATTTGTGGAATTTAAGAAATCAAACAGTTGAGCAATGGGAGAAAAAGAGAGGGGGTAAACCAAGAAACTGATATAGAGAACAAACTTGTGGTTATCACAGGGGTGGCGAGTAGAGGGACAGTTTAAATAGGTGATGAGGATTAAGGAGAGCACTTGCTGTTATCGGCACTGGATGTTGTCCGGAAGTGTTGAATCATTATATTGTATACCTAAAACTAAAATTATACGTATGTTAACTAACTGGAATTGAAATAAAAACTAAAACAAAAAACGAAAAGCAAAAAGTCAAATGATTTTACATAGCAAAGGGAGCCATCCATGAGCTCCCATGACAAATATACAACCTAGTAAGTTGGGGAATATATTTGCAAATGTTATATTAATAAGGAGTTAATATCCAAAATATGTAAAGAATATATACAACTTAACACAAAAAAATACACATTGATTAAAAGTAGGCAGACGACCTAAATAGATACTTTTCCAAAGAAGACATATAGACGACCAACAGATACAGATACGTGGAAAGTGCTCAACATCAGTAATCATCAAGAAAATGCAAATCAAACCCACAATGAGATATCACCTCACACCTATCAAAATAGCTAGTATCAAAAAGACAAGAAATAACAAACACTGGTGAGGAGGTGGAGAAAAGTGGACCCTGGTGTAATGCTGGTAAGAATGCAAACTGGTGCAACACCTGTGGAAAATAGGATGTAGGATCCTCAAAGAAAAAAAATCCCACAAAAAATAATATTATACAGTCCCATAATTCTGTGTATTTACCGAAAGAAAATAAAAACATTAGTTCGGAAAAAGATATGCACCCCTATGTTTAATGCAGCATTATTTATAATAGCCAAGATATGGAAGCAACCTTAATGTCCACTGATAAATGAATAGAAGAAGAAGATTTAGTTGGTTCCACAGATTGTTGTATAGTCTAAGAAATGCACTTTGAAAAATCAATAAACTGAAGACCAGAGAGATTAATTTTCTTACAATTTATTACACTTCAGATTGTAACTCAGAATCTAGGTTAGCTCATGTGGTCAGTGATTCAAATCATTGTGACTTGGCCAAAATTTTGGAACATTAGAAAATACCTTGCTGGTCACCTCATATCTGATAAAAAGAATTTGGAGTTTTGTCATTGAAGTAAAAACAGGATGGAATATTTTAATAGAAAGAATGGTACCTGTGTTCCCAGTGATGACAGAACAGAATATTCTGAGGTATTAGCAAATAGTAATCATATAGAGATTTTATTCCCTGTAGGAGTAAAAATTTAAGGTCAAAATGGTAAGAATGTGTTTGATAAGGCAGAGATAGGATTTTTTAAGTGGTAAAATATTGTGATTACTTTCAGTTATATGAGTTTGTTTTATTTAGCCTACAGTGCAGAATTTGAACAAGTGATATTCTATACATTATTTNAAAGTCGGACGCTTAACCGACTAAGCCACCCAGGCGCCCCTATACATTATTATTTTCTTAAAGATTTTTTGAGAGTGCGCATGTACATGCAAGCGGGATAGGGGAAGAGGAGAGAGAGACGGAGAGAGAGAGAGAGAGAGAGACGGAGAGAGAGAACCCCAGTCAGGCTCCAAACCCCACATGTAGCTTAACGCAGGGCTCAATCCCATGACCCTGGGATCAGGACCTGAGTAGAAATCCAAAGTTGGACATTTAACCGACTGAACCACCTATGTGCTCCTGTATATTATGTTTTTTTACCTCGAATACATATTAATATCTCTCATGTAGTTTTTTTAAATGTGACTTAGGTATTCAATATAGTCTCCATAGTTAATAAAATGCAAATGTTAGAAAAGAACAGATTTTAATGCTCTAGAAGCAGAGTAATAAAAAACATCAGAGTCTTAGTGCACATTCTCATTTTATAAAGACATTCATCTATGTTATGAGTTTTTAAATGGCCAATCATTTTTATGCGTAATGTCACAATATTTTTCATCCAGGAAATATATATAACTTTCCTTGACTATTTAAATACCTTCTGAGAAGTTCATAAAAGCACTTCAAGAAAATTATAATTTTATTTCAATATGTATGAGGCTGTCATTCATTGTTCCAGAAAAGGAGTTATGCTCTCTCCTACTCTATATAAAATACATAGACATTTATCTTAACTCATAAAGGCAGTTAGAATACATGAAAGATCCCCAAATTTACTAACCTCCACAAAATCAGACAGGAGTTATCCAAAAGTTTATTGTAAAGAACTAAAAGAATATTGATAAAGAAAACAATATTTACTAACCTAATGCTTAGATTCCAATAGCCTGTGGTGCAAGCATCGAGATGCTCATGCTGCACAATATTCCCAGCAAAAATACTCTTGGAACTTTGATGTACAAAGGTTGCAATAAATTGTTTTTAGCAGACTGAAATAGTCACTGCAGATTTGAAATGCATACACATGGACTTTGCTTTTTGCCTATATCTGACATATATTATTTACACAATTATTACCTTTGCTCACCTCTAAATTCTGTGCCATAAATTAAGCCTACAGTACATATTCCGTTACAGAACTCTACCTACCTCAAGAAAATTAAGTGTGATATTATGCCAAATATTGTTTTAAAAATTCTTTTGAGCTTTTACTAGCTCCTTTCATCTATGCCATGTCAGAGACAGCAATACTTAGAAAGTTCTATCATCCATCCTGCATACATGATTTTTCCTTCCAAGGTATGGTACAAAAATGATTACACATGCCAGAGTACCAACTCTTTATGCTTGCACTCATGTGCATAAAACTGTGGGAAACCTGGATGGTATTGGAGATGGGATCTCTCTGTGTACATATGTGTATATTTTCTGTGTATTTGAATAGGTATGAGTGCATATACAAGAATGGACTTAGGTCAACCTCTAGTGGGAGGGTCAGGAGACATACTTGAAATTTGCATAGCACTCTTTTCTGCACCTTATTGCAAGTTTTTTTCTTGACATGTTTATTTTACTATATCCACTGATTTATCCATTCATTTAAGAAATATTTTTATTTTTTAAAAAAGATTTTAATGTTTTTTTATTTGTTTGTTTTTGAGAGAAAGATAGAGAGAACATGAGCAGGGGAGGGTCAGAAAGAGAGGGAGACACAGAATCCGGAGACAGGCTCCAGGCTCTGAGCTAGCTGTCAGCACAGAGCCCGATGCAGGGCTCAAACCCATGAACCGTGAGATCATGACCTGAGATGAAGTCAGACACGTAACTGACTGAGCCACCCAGGGCCCCAAGAAACATAATTTTAATACTTTTGCTAGGCTTTCTAATTTTCCCAATCAGTCTTATGTGGATATCTGGACAAAGAACAGGGGAGGGCCTAAGAAGTAAGATGTGCCTCATTGGTGAGTGTGGCATTGTGATAAATGGCAGAAGATGTTTATTTTCGGTGATAACGATACCAAAGTTAGGGAAGAAACTCCTGCCTATTCATCAAGAAAATGATGTTAAGAAAACTTTTAAAAATATATAGCATAAACCAAATAAAATGGAATAGAAATGAACAAACAGTGAAGATGTAAAGGATAATCCATACTACTTTGAGTAATTTCCAGAGCCTATGTCTACTTAACCAAGTAATTTCACAGCCTATACTAAGGATATATTATAAAGTTTTTGAAAAGTCACATTAGAATGTTTGGCTTCTAATAAAAGTGACTTAAAGATATAAAAATAAACATCTATACATTCCAACTTCAAGTTGAACGTCTGTGGCTGACAAGGATGGATAAATAATTATAATAATCATGGATAAGTATAATGGAAAAAGAAAGAAAATGGAGAGTATATTTCTAATCAGTGATAAAGAAGGAAATGATAAAAAAAGACAAGAATTTATAAGAAATACTGAGAACATTTCAAATTTGAAAAAGGTACAGTTATAGTTTTTCTATAGAATATTTAGGTTTAATCAGTTTATGGCCCAGAAGTTAGGGCTGAACCATCAGTAATAACTGGCACAGGCACAGAAATCGCAACAAATTCCAAGGAGAATATAACCAGAAATCCACACATAGGCATATTATATTAAAACGGAAAACAACAAAGACCAGGCTGAAATAAAGTAAGCTTACATAAACCAAATTAAAATTCAATCAGTAGTTGCTTCCTAAAGTCAACCTTGGATATCAGAAGACAATAGATTAATATCTTAGAATTATTTTGAGACTAAAATTATGGCAAAGATTTTATATGTAATTAAATGATCTTTTGCAAATGGAATAACACTGAAGTTTTCCAATAAACAAAAGCTGGAAGATTCTGTCACAAATTCACCACTATCAAAGGAAGTGGTAAATAATGTGCTTCAGGAAGAGAGAGGATACAAAATGAAAATTGGAGATGCAAGAAGGAATGATAAGCAAGGTAAAGGAGATGTACTTGTTTACATCTAAATAAACATTGATTATGTAAAACAACTGTATCTATTTTGAAAGATTATAAACACAGACTGTTACACAAAGTAAGATGTAAATTGGAAGGACATGATTGGAATTAGAGCATTATCACGCCATACTATTTTGAAAGAAGGTGAGTACATTAGATGTTGTTATTTTTAACAATAGTAACAGTAGATATTAATTTTTTTAAAGAATTACGTCTATGGTAGAAATTCAGTTGATTTAAGTTGCTTTCTGTTTTTTAAGTTTCATTTATTTTAGGAGAGAGAGAGAGTGAGGACAAGCAGGGTGGGAGTAGAGAAAGAGGGAGAGAGAGAGCACACAGGGGAGGGACAGAGAGAGAGGGAGAGAGAATCCCAAGCAGGCTCTGAACAGGCAAGGCCAAGCCCAATGTGGGGCTTAAAACTATAATTCACAAAATCATGACCTGAGCACGAATCAAGAGTTGGACGCTTAGCCAACTGAATGACCCAGGCACCGCTAGACATTGTTAATTCTTTAAAATTTATTTTGAGAGAGAGAGAGAGAGAGAGAGAATCCCAAGTGGGCTCCTTGATGTTAGTGCAAAGCCTGGACTTGAGGCTCAGACCCACTAACTGGGAGATCATGAACTAAGTGGAAATCAAGAGGCAGACACTTAACTGACTGAGCCATTCAAACATTCCAGATACTGTTAAATTTTAAAGGCAGTAAAAACTAGAATAAGTAGAATGTAGTAAATAAATAAAAAATGTATATTAGTAATTGTAATACAGATAAATCAGCATAAACAATGAGAGAAGGAGTAATAAGAAATAATCTTGGGAGCCATCTAGGAGGCTCAGTCAGTTAAGCAGCCGACTCCTGGTCTCTGCTCAGGTCATGACCTCATGGTTTGTGAGTTTGAGCCCTGCATCAGGTTCTGTGCTCACTGCTCAGCCTGCTTCGGGTCCTCTGCCTCCCTCTTTCTGGCCCTCTCCTGTATGTGCTCTCTCTCTCACACAAAAATAAATTTTAAAAATGTTTTTTAAAAAGAAATAATTTGGATTATATGGTTAAATAACAAAAAACTGCCAAGAGATCTGGGAACCAAGTATGTATCAAGACTGTATGCTTAATAAATAGTAGAGATGTGAAAATGTTTTAAGTAAATGCAAAATAACCACCTTTGTATTTAGAGTAATTATATCAGGTATACTTTAACCTTCTAGGTAATTTGACAATGTCAGATTACTAGAAAGTTAGAAGACACCTTTATTAAAAAAAAACCTTTAAAAATGAAAACAGAGGGACACCTGGGTGGCTCTGTCGGTTGAGCATCTGACTTCAGCTCTGGTCATCATCTCAGGGCTCATGAGCATGAGCCCTGCATTGGGCTCTCTGCTATCAGCACAGAGCTTGCTTCAGATCCTCTGTTCCTACTCCCATTTCAAAAATAAGTAAACATTTAAAAAAATGAAAAAAGAAGTGACCAAATAAAAAAGATAAAAGTTTAGATTTAGAGGATACCTCTGGGTATGGATGCAGGGAGAGCACTCACGGTGCTTCTGTGAGGTGAGTACTTGAGAATGTAATTCACTAGTTATTGTACCATTATGCTTCTAGAGTGCTTAATATGACAGAAAAAGAAAACCACCAATGAGTGAACAACAGAATGAAATCTCCTAGGTTATGCCTTTAATTATTTTTTAAATCAATTGTAATACCCACAGGGTAAAAGTTGAAGTTACTTTAATGACTATGTTGTTGAAGAAGAAGAATCTGCCTTTCATTTTCAAATAACAATCTTATAGTTCTGAGATACTGAACTTAATACAATTTTGAGAGCTTTTTACTAGTTATTTTCATGACATGTATTCATATACTGTATGAAAAGGTAAAATTATGATCATCTGAGCAGTTAGTCTATGAACACAGATTTTACTGTTATAGTAAAACAAGGGAATCAATGATGCATTTAAACTTAAGATCAATTTCCAAAATCTGTTTAATGGACAGCTCCGGACACATAGAAAATAACTTCAAGGTTCACATATTTCATACATATGCATATCACTATACATACATACACACAAACATAGTATAAATAATTGGGTGGGACTTGGAATGAGTTTTTTATCAGCTGAAATTATTCCATAGAATGCTACTCTGTTTTTTGTACTGTTTTATTTTTAAATAAAGTTTAACTTATTTTTATAAATATCTCTTTCTACTTTTAAGATTAAGAAGTCCTTTCCTTTTCCTCTAAATGTAGGTTTCAAATGGTTCCATGTTTGATAAAGGTCAGTATGGACTCCAAGATATTTTTAGCATGGAGAAGCAGTCAATATTGCAAATATTTTGCTCAACAATATATGTTTATATTAGGTGTATATAATTATTGTTACTATGATACTCTCTTATAAAGACTAAAAATATATCCATAAATTATAATGAATTACCAACAATGACTAAATTACTGTTTGCTGCATATATTGAAAGAAAAACATTATTTTATTTTAATTGGATTTGCTTTAATTACTACATTGCGGGTGTGACACTGTAGGGAAGATAGTTTCTGCACAGTTAAGACATTTAAACAAATTTTACTGAAACTTGAAATCTGGGCAAAAAACATGTTTTGAAAGGTAATTTATGACTAATTAGATAGAGAGAGCCCCAGAGAGATTTACTTCCTGAGGTGTGTATTTACATTTCAAGGTAGGCTGAAACCTGGGACCTTGAAGACATTCTGGGTTGTAAATCTGGTGACAATAGACTTATTTATCTTTCCCCTGGAGATATTTATTTATATTTCATGGAATTAGAGTAAGATGCCAGGATCTTCCCATTATATTTCCAAGGAGACTCTTTCCGGATAGGAGTATTACAATACATCATGCAAATAAGTGATTGGATTTATTTTATTTGGGGTTCCTTACCAGCAATATAGATTGCACAAGTGTGCAGCATGACATTTGTGTCCTGTTGCATCATCTCATGTGTAAGAAATATGAAACAGGAAATCAGTAGTTATTGTTTGTTGTAAATAAATAAGAATAATCTATTTTGCTCTAGGAACTTATGTAAATATTCAAGGTGACATTAATAATATAGATTTAAAAAACTTAATAGACAAATTTGAATAATCTACATGTAGATTAGCTAATTAAAAATGTTTTGCTCAGTATCATATTCATATATTGAGTTGTATACCTAAATTTTTTCAGATGTAAGAATTCTGCTAATGAGGTACCTATAAGCACACTCATTTGGGAAACTATTGAATAGAATTATATATTGCTCTCTTATCCAGCTTTATTAAGATATAGCTGCTAGTTATATATTCTTCAGTACTGCAGAACTTTTAGTATATTACTGTGCAGTGTCATTTAAGAAAGAAGGCACTAGGTGACAAGGGTTGAATATTGTTGCTTTCTGACCATAGTTTCTGCAAATACACATTTCCCAGAGTACCTATTAATATCTCCACAATCTGATCTTCTTTTTAAAAAAGTTTTTTATAGTTTATTTATTTTTGAGACAGAGAGAGGCAGAGCATGAGTTAGGGAGGGGCAGAGAGAGAGGGAGACACAGAATCTGAAACAGGCTTCATGCTTTGAGCTGTCAGCACAGAGCCTGAGCCCCTGCGGGGTTGAACCCACGAACCATGAGATCTGACCTGAGGCAAAGTCGGACGCCCAACCAACTGAGCCACCCAGGTGCCCCTTTTTAATAAAAATTTTTAATAGTTTATTTATTTTTGAGACCCAGAGAGACAGAAGATGAGTGGAGGACGGGCAGAGAGAGAGCACAATCTTATCTTCTGAACACTACAGTTTGGGAATAACTTTACAGTGTTGGTTATGTTAATTTTCTTCAAGATGAAATTTTAGTGACAATCATTAATACTGCCCAAAGACAAACATAAGGTTTTAAAACATTTTAACCCAGTTATTTTCCAGTATTCTTGTTTTTGTCTAAAATAAAACAATCCTTAAGTTGTATGTGTCTAACAACAGAGCATCAAACTCAAACTAATTGAGCAAAAAGCTAAAAGAACCATAAGAAGAAATAGATGAATCCACTATCATAGTTGGAAATCGTAGCAGCCCTCTATCAGATAAGGGCAGATCCAGCAAGCAGAAAATAAGGATAAAGTTGAACTCAACACCACCAGCAATCAGCCAGATACAACTGGTATCTGGAGCCTGCTTCTTCCAACAACAAAATACACATTCTTCTCAAATCCATGTGGAATATTCACTAAGATAGACCACCACTGGGTCATAAAACACACATTAATATATTTAACAACATTGCAGTGTACAATGCTTCCTTTCAGACAACAGTGTATTAATCTTAAAAAATCTCTAGAGGAAAATGTTCTTTTGAAATAATATAAAGACAAGTTATCAAAATTTAAGGAATACAGTAAAGCAGCACTTGCGGGAAACATCAATTAATGCATATATTAGAAAAGAAGAAAGACTAAACACCATTAATTTAGGTTTCCAACTTTGGAAACTAGAAAAAACGTGCAAATGAAATTCAAAGTAGGCAGAAGAAAAAAATAAGAATGTAGAAATCAATGAAATAAAAAATCAATAGAGAAAATCAAGGAAACTGCAATCTGATCCTTTGAAAACAATTAATAAAACTGATAAGCTTCATAAGAAATGATGCAAATTAATACTATCAGAAATGAAGGAGAGAACATCACTACAGATCTAATGGAAATTAAAAGATAATAAAGAAATACTATGAGCAACTATGTATCCACATATTTGAGATGTTAATAGAAAGAAATCAAAAGTATCCATATCAGATAATAATAACTCAATGTTTCTATTTTCAGATAATATTATTGTATATGTAGAAAACCCAGAGAAAATTAGAATAAAATTGACAGAATTAAAAACTGAATATATTATACTTTTGGGTTATTAACTGGATATATAAAAATAAATTATATTTCAATATACTCACTACAATCTGAAAATGAAATTTTAAAAGAGATTAATTTGTAACAACTTCAAAAAATACACAATTCTCAAAGATAAATTTGACAGAAATACATTTCTTGTACAATAAAAATTAGAAAAGTTTGCTAAAGGAAATTAAAGATTTAAATAAATAGAAATATTTCATGTTCATGTAGGAAAAGGCTCAACATTATCGTGTTGATAATTCTCTCCCAATTGGGTTAAAATTTAAAAAAAATTTTTTTTGTAGAAACCTAAAACAGTTATGATAAAATTTATATGGAAATGCAAATGATGTAGAATAGTAAGATTATTTTGAAAGAAAATAGTATAAAAGACTTATCCTACCCCAAATAAAAACAAACTATATATATACAGGAATCAAGACAGGGACATATTTTAATTAAAGAACGTTGAGAGTCTTCAAATGAAGATTTTTTATAAAGTTGCCAAGACAAAATGAGGAAAAGATCATTTTTTTCAACAATTCTGGAAAGATTGGGTATTCACATGCACACACACAACTTAGACACTTTCCACAATCTATACAGAAAATTTATCTCAAGTGACTATATAATGAACTGCAAAAGCTCAACTTATAAATTTCTAGGAGAAGGCATAGAAAATAATTGTTAAGAACTTGATTTGGGCAAAAAGGTTTTAGATACAACATCAAAAATAATCTGCATAGAAAGAAAAATCATATAGTTTTGATTTTATTAAAAGTTTTAAAATGTGTACTTTGAAAGAAGCCATTAAAAAAAAGCTACAGCTAGGGAGAGAATAATTGATAAAACATTTTATAAAGAACTTATATCCTCTTTAAAAAGAATGCTTACAACTCAAAAATATCCCAAATATATAATGATAAAATAATTGAATAGACATTTCACGAAATAAGATGTATAGATGAGAACATGTTAAATTTAATTTGTCATTAGAGAAAAACAAATAACAGTCACAATAATGTACTACTACACATATACTAAAATAGATGTTTAATACAGATAAAGTACAGACAATACAGGTCAAGGAAGTGGAGGAATTGGAATCGTATATTGCTAGTAGGAATGTAAACAATGCAGCCAATTTGAAAGGAGTTTGGTGGTTTTTTTGTTTGTTGTTTTTGTTAAGCATAATCATCATACATTTAGCATTTGGACTCTTGGGAATCTATCAGAAATAAATGAATACATGCATGTTTGTAAAAGTGCATAGCAGCATTATCCATAACGGCCCTGCAATGAAAACAAGTCAAGTATCTCCCCACCGATGAATGGATAAACAAAAGTGTGGAGTAATACTGATACTATTTAGGATTTAAAGATATTGATGTATGATATAACATGGATGAATCTCAAAAACATTGTGCTAAGTCAGGAGGAAGGAAGTCAGACATAAAGAACAGGTAACTGTATGATTTCTTTTATATAAAATGTCTAGAAACGAAAATTTAGAGAGACCAAAAGCAGAACTGTGGTTGCCTAGAAATGGAAGCTGAGAGTGGGAATAATGGCCAATAGACACAAGAGAACGATGTTGGGTTTGAAAATGTTTTACAATAGAGTGTGATGGCAGTGGTACAACTCTACAAAAGTAATAACATCACTGAATTGTACACTTGTAAAGACAACTTTCAGAGTATGTCAATTATACTTCAATATAAAGTTTTAAATTATGTTAAAGAAAAATATACTGAGGAATACATTTTAAAAGACATGAAATAACTCTACATAAAACACGCAAATATTGGAAAAGGTAAAAATTAAGATCTAACTAAAGGTACAGTGGTTCATGTTTAAGATTCAATATTTTTTTAATTACAATCTTTCACAAACTGATTTCTAAATGTATGCAATCTTAATCACAATATGATAAAGTTTTATGATGAATTTAGAAACCTGATTTTAAATTTTTATGAGAAAACAGGGGTGCCTGGGTGGCTCAGTCGGTTAAGCATCCGACTTTGGCACAGGTCATGATCTCATGGTTCATGGGTTTGAGCCCCGCCTCGGGCTCTGTGTTGATAGCTAGCTCAGAGCCTGGAGCCTGCTTCAGATTCTATCTTTCTCTCTGACCCTCCCCTGCTCATGCTGTCTCTCTTTCTCTCTCTCAGAAATAAATAAAACATTAAAAAAAAAACCCCACAAGAATTATATGAGAAAACAAATGACACTACATAGCCAGGAAAAGAAAAAAAAGAAGTTGACAAACTATAAATCTAAAGGACTTCTGCTACCTACTTTTGGCTATAATTTTTAAGATTATTTCATGATATAAAAGTAGACATATGGATAACTGGAGCAGAATAGAGAGTCTATAAATAGTTCCATATTCATATTAGCAACCAAATTTCAATAGAAGTTTCATAGTAATTCATTGGAGAAAATATGGAATTAAAAATATATTTTTGGTGCTATATAAAGTAGGCATTTGTATGGAAATAAAAGTACTGCATTTTTCCACACTATATACAAAACTTAACTTCAAATAAGTTATATACCTAAATAAAGCACAAGCTAAATTTGTTAATTTTTAAGACGATAATGAGCAAAAATCTTAGTGACATTAGGCTAGGCAAAGTATTGTTATACCAGAGAAAAAAAACCAATGATCTATAAAATTATCTATAAAAGTAACTATCAAAGTGTAAATGTTTTCTTTTTAAAAGAAAAATCTACAAAAATGAAAAAGCACACTTAATACTAGTAAAAGCTAGTTGTAAAACTTAAACATTAAACTGCTACACTCAGAGTATAAAGATATGTAACAGTTCATTAATAAGATAGCAGAAAATTCGGGAAAAAATGGCAGCATACTTGAACACAGATTTCACAAATGAAATTAATCATATTTAGGCAGGTGAAAAGAGGTCCAACAGTTCTTGTCATCAGTGAAATGCAAGTTAATACCACTCCATGCCCACCAACATGATTATAATTTAAATGCCTGGCAATACCAAGTGCTGGTGAGGATACGAAGGAAACACATCTCCCAACCACTGTAGGAATAGTAGCCCAGTCACTTTGCAAATAGAGTGCCAGTGTCTCAAAAGGTGATATGCATTTACCATGTGACCTAGCAATCTCATACTATGTTTTGATGGTAAACGAATGAAAGTGTTTGTGAAGATTTACACTTGAATATCCCATAACAACTTTACTCAAAAATAGGAAATGATCCGAATATACACCAACCAGTGAATAGAGAAAGAAATCACAAAATATTATTCAACAATAAAAATGAACACAGTCATGTACAGAACAACATGGAAGAGTGTCAAAAGCATGCTGAATGAGAGAAATCAAATATTTATATGAAATGCTAAAAAAAGGCAGAACTATAGGTATAGGAAACAGAGGAGCATTTGCCTGGGGCTAGAAATCAGAGCCTGGATTGACTATGAAGTGGCATATGGGCAATGTAGTAGATGAAATTGTTCTGTACCTTGGTAGTGGTGGAGAGTTTATATCACTGTATAATCACCAAATATCATCAAATTATTCTCCAAATGAAATTTATTCATTATACTTTAATTTTACCTTACTAAGACTATTTAAAAATCACAGCACAAATACACAGGTTTTTTTGAGAGAGAGGGAGAGAGAGCACGTGCAAGCAGGGGAGGGGCAGAGAGATTGGGAGATCCAAGGTGGACTCTGCACTAACAGCAAAGAGCCCAATGTGGGGCTTGAACTCAGAAACCACAATATCATGACCTGAGCTGAAGCTGAATGTTCAACTGACTGAGCCACCCAGATACCCCCACAAATATATAGTTTTAAAGCTAGAATGTTGTAGTATTTCTTAAAACTAAACTATGAAAAAAAAAGAAAATAATGAATAATTGGTATTAGTTAACACAGTGGATTAATATTTTTATTCTCCCAGGGGAAGATTTTGAAGAATCTTTTAATAACTGAAAGAATACATAAATATGAAAATGTCATGATTTTCAGGAAATCTATAGCTAAGTAACTATACAACTTTATAGTCTAAAGCAAAACATATTTAAGAATAACAAGGGAGAAATTTAATAATTATATTGGGAGAGCAGACATAAATTCATATTCTGTTGGTTACTGGAAGACCTATGTTCACTTTAATCAGGGAAGAAAATAGTATGTTTTCAGAATTTGGGTATAAAATTTCTCTCTAGAAGTAGACTGTTCTTACTGACTTGTCTTTGACCTACATTAAAAGGTCATTTTTTTCTTTACTTTCATTTCAAAAAAAAATCAAAGAACACAGCGTCACTTAGTATAGATCTTTTCTCCCAAGCACAATAACTACAGCTATAATTCCGCTATTAAAAATATTAGAAAGATTGTTTTAGATATATGAGGCCTAAGTTATTTAACTGACATTCTTTAATGAGCACAACACTTGGGCTTGCGTCTGTGTCCTAGATACTGACATATTTTTCTGATATTCAGGAATCATTTGAAGTAGAAAAAGTATTTTAATATAAGTATAGAGGAAAAGATGATTGCTCATTAAGTTCGAAATTAATGTATGACTTTGTAGGTATATGTTTTATAGCTGAGTTTTAGGGTGTATGCTCTTTAATCTTTTTCTTCCCAATTTCACAGTGTTTTTTTTTCTAAAAGGGGCTTATTTTAATACACATATACACACTTACAAAGCAAAAGAAATACTTGTTTTATATGGAAGTTCAAACTCAAGTAAATGTAGTTTTATAATAAATTTTGATATTTTATCTGTGATTTTAAAATGAGTATTATAGCATATAGTTTACATTTGGAAGATATAGAAAATGTTTTTGTTGTTTTTTACATATGATATTTGGATGTAATTGAATGAGATATTTCTAAATGATTATAAAAATTACAGAATAGGTGGAGGAATGGATAAAATAGGTAACAAGGATTAAAGAAAAACATACAGAGTAATGGATACAATTGTTGAATCACTATAATGTACACCTGAAACTAATTTAACACTATATATTCTACTGGAATTAAACTATACTATAATTAAAATTGAACACTTAATAAAAATTATTATACAAATAGCTTGAAGAATTAAGTGCTATATAATAATTTGAGTAATATCCTTAAATATTTAGACTTGTATACATACACACACACACATACACATATATATACAAGGATATTAATTATTTGATAAAAGATTTTAATTAAAATTTGCCACCTGGGACTTGTCCCCATTTTTATACTAATAGTTGTCTCTTTACTATTCCTTGACTTGCTTGTAAGTTTCTGGGACAATTAACATACTTCAAAAACATCAAACAACGAAATATTCCCAGATATTCACAAAAAGGAAGAAGGAGATTTTTTAAAGCATTTATAACCTGGATCAAGCACATTCACTCAAATAAGTATTTGTTAAACTATGCTCTGCACAGCATTGCACTAGAAATTCCTGTGTTTTATGAAAATTCTCCCTCAGATAAATTTATCTCTATAGCCTGGAAAATTTTTTATTATATCCACTAGATTAAAGTTATTTTTCAGTTACTTTATTGCTATTTTATTTGTTTTATTTAATGGTAATTCCAGGAGACTAGCTGTCAACTGAAGAACACCTTTATGAAAGCTAGGCTAGTATATTGATAATGTGTTAGTTCACCATAGGTAAATGTTTGGAAATCAAGACAACTTAACTAAGGTATTGATGATTTGGCAACCTATTTCCTCAGCCACCTAATTCTTTTCCAAGGAACTCTTTCAAATGCAGTGATTTCCACAAAATTTGTGTTCCTCCAGAACTTGTAGAAAGATTTTAAAAAATTGATATTTTCAGTTCGAGTTATTCAACCACCAGGATAGTTATATAGACCTTGATTCAGAAAAAGTAGATAAAGAGATGTGAAAGTATGTAATAGGCTTTGTGTACCTTCAACTCACAATGAACCAAAAGAAGACTCTTGACTTCCCACCCACATCATTTTACACTATGTCAAAATGCAATGATGTATGGTTATACAAAACCAAAATCTGGTTGTATTTCCTAATATCTAGCAAGGCAGTTGTTATCTACCAAATAATCAGCTAACTACAATGTGGGCTACACACTGAAAGCATACAATGTGGGCTATGTGATATGTGTAAGATGACACAAAGATGAATAAGCACTATCATTCCTCAAGAAAGTCTACATTTGTGAGGAAGGGAAACCCAAACACACACACTCACACATAGGTATGGAAGGTGAGATAGTGCAGTGTCATAGATATTTCCAGTTTACTGAAAAAACACAGGTCACTCTCAGCCATAGAGGAAACCCATAATTAAATATGTTTTATCAGGGAAAATTATAAAAATTATATTTCCCTGATAATTATCAGGGAAAATATATTGTTATAAAATTTGCTATGATTTTCATTCTGTATAATCATTATTATTACCATCATCATCATCACTGATGAAAAAGTAGGTATATGTGAGTTCCACAACTCAGGTACCTGGGTAGCTCAATTGGTTAAATGTCCGACTTCAGCTCAGGGAACGATCTCCCAGTTCACGAGTTCAAACCCTGTATTGGGTTCTGTGGTGACAGCTCAGGTCCTGGAGCCTACTTCAGATTCTGTGTCTCCTTCTCTCTCTCTGCCCCTCCCCTACTCACACTCTGTCTCTCTCTATGTCTCTCAAAAGTAAGTAAACATTAAAAAATATTAAAACATTCAAATGACAATGCGGCAAACTCTGTTGGAGCCAAATCTCCAAAGAAGCTGGTAAAAATGGGAAAAAGTAAAAATTCAACCACTAAAATCTCCAAAAATGGTTCTCAGGACATATAGCAAGTAAAGAAACACTTATTCAACATAAATTGCTAAAAGTTGTAAGAAAAGTGCTAGTCTGAGGCCTTTAAATTTTGATCCCTTTGTCCCCACCCAGCCATTACAACAGAAACTCCAGTGCAGGATAGTGTGGCCAAGAACACAAGGCTTCTTGCCTCCAAAATTCCTAGTCATGGAATATGGTATATTCCTGGGAGGGGCTGGATATCAGCAATTTTCATCCTCTCACCTCACATTCCTGTCCCATTACTTTTGTTAGAGGGGACGGTCCTGGAATACAGCTGAGAAATTGAGGCGTCAGTGGCTCTAGTGCAATCATGGTCTACTGAAAATGCTGGGGTCCTGATCACTTTCTCCCTGGGCTATTTACAGGGTGGAGTTTCCACATTTAAAAGACATAAGCCAAGAAGCCCAGAAACAACCACCACCAGCCTAGTGCTCAGCTTCTAAAGAAGGGATATCATTCAGAGAGAAATGTACCCCTGCCCCCACTCCTACCGCTAGAGTCACGGCTCACAGATTTTCTCAGTGGGGAGACAAGCGAGTTCCAAAGCTCTTCCCAAAGGAGCAGACTTCTTTGAAAGAGTGTGATGATGAAGTTCATGCCTAAGGGTGCTTCCAAAAATAATGAATGCTTTTAGGGGAAAGCAATTAAGAGAAGAGTTGTGGCTTCACTAGAGATACAAGCTAAACAATAGGGCAATAAGTTTACCAGAAACAACCAGGGAAGGGATTTCCTGGGAGCGAAACAAAATCAAACACTGAATTCCTAAACTATCCCTGCAAAGGAGCTTGAATTTAACGGAATCAGTCTGTGGGAAAGTCTATGCTTCAGGGCATTATTGAAAACAGTACAGCAATAAGTGAACAATTAGTAGAACTTTACAGTAAAGCTGTATGTGGTCAGGGAAAGAGACAGTCAACGGAAGCACTACTAAAGCCACTGCTGTATTGTCTGGCTGTGCACATGCCCAAGGCTGCACCCTGAGAAACATTATCAGGTACTTTGCACTGTAGGGGAAATAGACTACATTAAAATAATTCAGCCAGTCACTGAACAAATGAAAAAATTAAAAAGTACAATACAGAAGAAAGGGCATTATCCAAAGTTGTTCTAATATATTAACTAAAATATTCAGTTTTCAACAAAATATTATGTAAAGAATCTGGAAAATATGACCCAACGAGGGAGGAAAATCAGGCAATGGAAAGAGGCTGGGAAATCAGATATCAGCTTTAACACAAAAAACTACATCATCAGACTTAACAGAAAAAACTACATCATTCTAAGTAGCATAATAGAAACATGCAAAGAATAAAGGAAATCCTGGTTAAAGAAATGAATGAAGCTATGAAGATAACATTTCATTGAACAGAAAATATAAAGATTGGGAAACTATATTTTTAAAAAGCCGAATGGAAATTTCAGAGTTAAAAGTTATAATAATTGAAATGAAATTGTATCATAGGAGCTCAATAGAAGAAAGAATTAGCAAACATGAAAACATTGAGATAGATCAATAGAGATTATGCAACTAAAGAGGAGGTGGGGGAAAAACCTTAAAGAAATGTAGGGTACCTTAAGTACATAGTGAGCACACTCAAGGTCAATACACAAAAATCAATCACTTTCAAGAAGCAATGAAGATATGAAATTAAGAATATAATTCCATAAAATAATGTCCAAAAGAGGATAAAATACTTAGAAATATATTCCTAATGAAAGAAGCATGAAACGTTATTCTTTGGAAACTATATCACTAAAGTAAATTAATAAAGAAATTGGTAAAATTTATGAATTTGAAAACATAATATTGAAAATTTTTATTAAATTTTTTTAATGTTTTATTTATTTTTGAGAGAGAGACGGAGACAGCATAAGCAGGGGAGGGTCAGAGAGAGAGGGAGACACAGAATCCAAAGACAGGTTCCAGGCTCTGAGCTAGCTGTCAGCACAGAGCCCCATGCGGGGCTCAAACCCATGAACCATGAGATCGTGACCTGAGCTGAAGTCGTATGCTTAACCAACTGAGCCACCCAGGTGCCCCAATAATATTGAAAATTTTAAATAACAATGATCTCCCAAATATCTACAAATTCAATGCAATCTGTCATTTTCCCAACTGGTTTCCTTATAGAAATTGACAGGCTGATCCTAAAAATAATGTAACGTATTCAAGGGACTCAGAAAAGTAACAACAATCTTGAAGAACAAAGTTGTACGACACACAACAGATTTTACAAGTTAGCACAAAGCAATGGTAATCCAAACAGTGTGGTGCTAGTATAAGGATAAACTTACAGATCAATAGAATAGGATAGAGAATCCAGAAAAAAATTTATATTGTAGTCACTTGAATTTCAACAAGTATGCTAATACAATTCGATGGGACAATTTTTTAAAGTTTTTATTTAAATTCCAATTAGTTACCGGGGCACCTGGGTAGCCCAGTCGGTTATAGCCTGACTTCGGCTCAGGTCATGATCTCATGGTTTGTGGGTTCCAGCCCCGCATCAGGCTCTGTGCTGACAGCTAGCTCAGAGCTTGGAAGCTGTCTTTGTATTCTGTGTCTCCCTCTCTCTCTGACTCTACCCTGCTCAAGCTGTCTCTCTCTCTCTCAGAAATAAATAAAACACTAAATTTTTTTAAAAAATAAATAAATTAATTCCAGTTATTTACCATACGGTGTAACATTAGTTTCAGATAAATAATATAGTGTTTCAACAATTCCACACAACACCAGTAATTAAGACTCCTTAATCCCCATCACCTGTTTAAACCATCTCCCTACCAACCTCTCCCCAGGTAACCATCAGCTTGTTCTCTATAGTTAGTCTGTTTCTTGGTTTGCCTCTCTTTTTTTCCCCTTTGCTCATTTCTTTTATTTCCTAAGTTCCACATATGAGTAAGATCATATGATATTTGTCTTTCTCTGACTGATATATTTTGCTTAGCATGATACTCTCCAGCTCCATCCACATTGTTGCAAATGGCAAGTTTTCATTTTTTTTTATGACTCTGACAGCTGGATGGCCACATGAAGAGCAATGAAATTGGATGGCTATGTCATAAGATACAAAAAAACTAACTCAATTTATCAGAGTATCCAAATAAAAATTATAAAACAGAAGACTCACTGGGCAATGTGCTCTTTGATAGGACATGAAAAGCCTAAGAAATCCAAATCATTAAATTTACTTCATTGAAATAAGAGACTTTTCTGACTTAAAGGGCACTATCGAGAAAGTAAAAAGACAACACATGAAATCCCAAATGTATTTTCAAACCATAGCTCATAAGGGACTTATATCTAGCATATATAATAACTATTAATTCATATATAATATATAATGCATATATAATTCAATATTAAAAGACATATAACCCAATTAGAGATGGACAAAATAACTGAATGCAGAGATATGCAAATGACAGAGGCACTAGTCATTGGGGAAATGCGTATCAAACCACAATAAGATACAACTTCATAGTTACCAGGATAACTATTATAAAAAAGACAGATAAGAAGACTGGGCAAGGATGTGGAGAAATCAAAATCATTGTATACTTTAGGTGAAACTATAAAATGGTTCAGACACCTTGGAGAAGTCTGCCCGTAACTCAAAATGTTAAATAAAGAGTGACCATGTCACCTAGTAATTCTACTCTTAAGTATATACCTAAAAATGAAAACACACAGCCAGTGGAAAAATTATGCATGAAAGTTCATAACAACATTACTCATAGTAGCCAAGAGTTGGATACAGTTAAATGTCCCACAACCAAATGAATGAATAAACAAAATGTGGTATGTCCACACAATAGGATATTAGTAATAAAATGAATAAATAATACATGCTACAACATGGATGAGACTTGTAAATATTATGTGAGTGAAATGACTACGTATTATATGATTTTATTTAGATGAAATACCCAGAATAGGCAAATCTGTATAGATAGGTAATTACCTATCATGGAGAGGAAATAGGGGATGATTAGGTGTGATAGTAAAAAAAATATTTGGTTTATTTCTGGAAAAAATATTCTGAAATTGATGCAGTGATGGTTGCAAACACTGTGAGTCTAGAAAAACAAAATAAAACAAAATATGTTAAGTGACTGGATATTATAGCATATAAATCATATCTCAATAAAACTGTTACAAAATTAAAGTAGGAAAATGGGACCTTTGCTTCTTGGATATGACTGTTTTGTAGGCATCAATTTGTACTGAAAATCTCATTTTCTCTGCCACTATCAGATATATTTAAGAGAGTCTGGTATTTTTTAGACAAAATTCATTTTGCCACATATTTTTAATATCTCTCTAAAGGATGGAACACACTATGTAATATATGAAATGTAAGGCATATTTAAATTGTTAGAACATCAAAAAGGTTAAAATGTTTAATACTCTCAATACTGATACCTTTTTAAAAGTATCTGATTGATAATGTCTTGGAACATGAGATAAGCAAGGGTTACTTGATTGAATCTTTTGCAAAAATAATACAAAAAAACCATTAACAGATAATTGTTTTTTAATAGATCCTTATAAAATATTGAAATCAGAAATTGCCAATACTGGGGTATCTGGGTGGCTCAGTTAGTTAAGTGTCCAATTCTTGGTTTCAGCTTAGGTCATGATCTTATGGTTCATGGAATTGAGCCCCATGTTGGGCTCTGCATTGACATTGTGAAGCCTGCTTGGGATTCTCTCTCTCCCTTTCTCTTTCTTCTCCTCCTCTGCTCGTGCTCCTTCTCTCAAAATAAATAAACTTAAAAAACTTTTTTAAATGTTTTATTTATTTCTGAGAGAGAGAGAGAGAGACAGCTTGAGCAGGGGAAGGTCAGAGAGAGACGGAGACACAGAATCCCAAGCAGACTCCAGGCTCTGAGCTAGCTGTCAGCACCGAGCCCAATGCGGGGCTCGAACCCATGAATGGTGAGATGGTGATCAGAGCTGAAGTCAGATGCTTAACCGATAGAGCCACCCAGGCGGCCCTAAAATTTTTTTTAAAAAATCAGCAATATTGATGAAGTAGGATTCCTGAAACTGTGGTGAATGAGAGAATGATGAAGTAAAATACTGTTTACTTACTAAAGATATTAAAAGGTTGGTAGGCCTGTGGAGGATTGTAAATATCATATTTTAGAGAAAAAGTAAATAAAGTGATTTTTGTTGAAAGAATAAAATTTGTGTAAGCTGAAGTAGTTTAGTTGAAAGAAAGTACTCATCAAGAAAAAGAGAGAACTAAATAAAATCAGAAATGCAAAAGTAGTAAAAACTGACACCACAGGAACATAAAGATTATAAAATAATTTATGAAAAACTATATACTAAAATAAATAGACACGTAGAAGTGGATACATTCCTACAAACATATAACAAAACTGAATCAGAAGAAATAAAAAATTTTAACAGACTGATTACTAGCAATGAAAAAAATCAGTAATCAAAAGCTCCCAGCAAACAAAAGTCCAGGATCAGATGGCTTCAACAGTGTAATAAATAAGAAAGAAAATAAGGAAAGGAAAGGAAAGGAAAGGAAAGGAAAGGAAAGGAAGGAAGGAAGGAAGGAAGGAAGGAAGGAAGGAAGGAAGGAAAAGAAAAATATAGATCACTCTGATGAACACAGATTCAAAAGTTCTCAACAAAATATTAGCAAACCAAACCTTACAATATATTAAAAAAATAATTCACCACAAAAAAGGTGAGATTTCCAGGGACCCAAGGGTTGTTCAACATTTATAAATCAATCAATGTGATATATCACATTAACAAGAGGAAGGATAAAGGCATGTGATTATCTCAATAGATACAGAAAAAATGAGAAAATATCCATTTATTATAAAAAAACTCTCAACAAAGTTGAGAACAAAGTAGAGAAAGAATATACCTCAAAATGATAAAGTTCCTATATGAAAAATCCACAGCTAACATCATACTCAATGGTTAAAACAAATAAACAAATGACAACAACAACACTGAGTTATATGATCAGGAACAAGACAAAGATGTTGACTCTTGTCAATTTCACTCAACATAGTATTGTAAGTTCTCGCTGCAGCAATCAGACAAGAAAATAAATAAAAGGCTTCCAAATTGGTAAACTCANACACACAAACTATTAGAGCTGATATATAAATTCATTAAAGACAAAGGATACGGAATTAATATACAGAAATCTGTTTCATTTCTATACATTAATAATGAAGCAGCAGAAAAAGAAATTAATAAAACAATTGCATTCACAACTGCATCAAAAAGAATAAAATACCTATTATTTTATTAATAAAATAAATTAATAATACATAATATACCTAATCAATGAGGTGAAAGATCTGTACTCCCAAAACTATAAAATACTGATGTAAGAAATTGAAGATAACATAAACCAATGAAAATATATCTCATGCTTTTGAGTTGCAGGACGTAATATTGTTAAAATGTCCATACCACATCCAAATAATGTACAGAATTAATGCAATTCCTATCAGAATAACAAAAACATTTTTCACAGAACTAGAACAAAAAACCCTAAGATTCACATGGAACCACAAAAGACCCTGAATAGCCAAAGCAATCTTCAGAAAAAAAAGCAAAGCTGAAGATATCACATCCCAGATTTTAAGATCTATTATGATACCATAGTAATCAAGATAGTATGTACTGGCACCAAAACAGGCAGATAGATGAATGGAACAGAATAGAGATCCCAGAAATAAACCCACAATTATATGGTTAATTAATCTTTGACAAAGGGGGCAAGAACATCCAATGGGAAAAAGTCTCTTCAATAAATGGTGCTGAGAAAACTAGATAGCTACATGCAAAAGAATGAAACTGGACCACTTTTTTACACTATATATCCAAATAAATTCAAAACAGATTGAAGATCTAAAAGTGAGACCTGAAACCATAAAAGTCCTAGAAGAGAGCACAGGAAGTGATTTCTTTGACAGAGGCTATAAACACCTTTTTGTAAATCTGTTTCTCAGGCAAGGGAGACAAAGGAAAAATAAACTATTGGGACTACACCAAAAACAAAAACAAAAACCTTTTGCATAGGAAAGGAAAACATCAACAAAATGATAAGGCAATCTACTGACTGGGAAAAGATGTTTGCAAATGTTATATCAAGCAAGGGGTTTATATCCAAAATATATAAGGAACTTATGCAGTTCAGCACCCAAATAACCCCCAAATAATCCAATTAAAATGGGCAGAGCACCTGAATAGACATTTCTCCAAAGAAGACACACAAATAGCTAATAGAGACATGAAAAAATGCTCAACATCACTACTTTCAATAGGACAATACAAATCAAACCATGATGTGGTATCACCTTATACCTTTCAGAATGGCCACAATCAAAAGGACAAGAAATAACAAGTGTTGGAGAAAAAGGAACCCTTGTGCTCTGTTGGTGGGAATGAAAACTGTCTCAGCCACTGTGGAAAGCAGTATGAAGCTCTCTCCAAAAATGAAAAGTAGAACTACCTTATGATCTAGTAATTCCACCACAGGGTATTTACCAAAGAAAACAAAATCACTAATTTGAAAAGATATACACATCCTTATGTTTATTGTAGCATTATTTGTAATAACCAAATTATGGAAGCAATCCAAGTGTCCATCAATAGATGAATGGATAAAAAAGTTGTGCTGTGTGTGTGCACGTGTGTGTCATGGAATATTACTCAGCCATATAAAAATAATATCTTGCTATATGCAACGCATAGATGACCTTAAAAGCCATAATATTAAATGCAATAAGTCAGAGAAAGACAAATAACATATGACTATTAATATGTGGAATTTAAAAAACAAAACAAATGAACAAGAGAAAAACAGACATGAACAAACAAAAAAACTCTAGTCTCTTAAATACAGAAAACAAATTAGTGCTTGCCAGAGGGGTAGAGGATGATTTGATGGGAGAAATAGATGAAGGGGATTGAGTACCCTATTGTGAAGAACACTGAGTAATGTATAGAATTGGTGAATTATTATATGGTATATGTGAAACTCATTTTTAAACTATACTTCAATATATAATTAAATTTTAATTTTAGTAAGATTAATATAATTTAGTTTGAAAATAACTATATGAAAACTCTTTCAGTTTATTCTACTTATAGCCTTATACTTTGTATTGGTCTATAGGAAGATTTGTGGACTATTAGAAAACCAGGGATATTTCTGATGGAATGATTTTGGCTGAAAATGTACTTTCTTCTCTATGTTTTTCAGAATCGCTTGGACAAAAGAAAGTTGATTTTGAAATGGGAGAGAAAGGACACAAAACAACTCAATCATTTCTATCAGGCTGATGATGGTTTGTAGTTCAGTGAGAGGAGGTGGTAGAACGCAAGCAAGGAGTTTGCCTTTTAGAGTAATTGAGGCTCATGGTGCTATGTTCAATAAACCTGCGGATTGGCAATTTAATACATCTCAGCAATGGCATAATCTGATGATTGTAAGGATGTGACCATAATGGTTAAGAGCACTCTCTCTGGTTATTGTGTGTAACAGAACAAAGGGATCACTCCTCTGGGGGGGAAAAAAAAGTCATTGGCATCTGAGTTCAAATATACATCTTATTTTAAAATGATCAACTTGAAATAACTTTTTAATTTCTGAAATTTGACCTCTAATTAAAAATACTTTGCAAAGAACTTTTACAAAATGCAAAGCATCACAGGCTATTAATGGTAAATTGATATGTAAATGAAGAGACACAACTCTACCATTTACATGTGGCTACTGTGCTCAACAGTAAGAGCTTGAATATGTTACAGTTCAAAATCTGCTTTCCTTCTGTTGCCTCTATTGCTTTTTTATAAGATTTGTTGTTAAATACATAGTTCTATGATAAGGGTTAAAATGCATGAACTGAACAGATCTAATGACTGCATGCTTTATAAATTTCAGGTTTTAGAAATAGTACAAATTGAATTAAAATGTCAGATATTTAGAAGAGATGACTCAGAAGTTTGAAGTACTTTTGATCATATATTCCAGAAATCAAAGAAAAATTCATGAAAACTACTTCTCCAATTATTCACATCACGTAAAGTTGGACTTCTTTGGAAGATGCATCAACTATTTTAGATTATATAAAACTACATTAAAAGAAAAACTACCCCATTGGGTATATGTGTATTTCTGCATTTGATTTACTGTTTGATCTAATATTTTATATTTATTTACCAAATATATGGTAATTACCATAAGGTGATCACCAAATTTAAAGATAACACAAACAAAATTATTTGGGTAAATAATTTAGTTATAAAACAACTAGTTGTAAAACAAAATTATTACATGGAAACATTTATCTTTAATGATATCTGCATTTCTGTGTGTACATATGTGTGTGCATGTTTGTATTTCTATTTCATTGCTCTGAATTCCTAAATTTATAAGGTGAATATCTTTAGTGATATCTTTATGTACTTCCTTTTCTTAGTTAATATATGCCAAGTGAAGTCCAATTTTAGTGCCATTATATTGTTAATGAATTAACTAAAATATCATACTCTGGAAATATTAAATTTTCATTGTAGCCTCAATAATATATTTTTTCTGCTACAATTAAAAGAATGTGAATATTTCCTATAGTAAGTCAATGGGGCATAAAAAGTCTGCAGAATAACATAAGAGGATATTTTATGAGACAGATCAGCTTCTCTCCCAGAATTTTTAAATTATTCCACAGAAGCTACCACAAACATGACCTACTTCAGGTTTGGTTTCCTACACTTTAGAATTTGAATATTTGTCATTTAAATATATATCAAAAAGAATGAGTGGTCACTTTTTCAGTACATAAATATTATGTACTGAAATACATAAGGGACAGAAAAATCAGTAAACTTTGGGCATGGAGTATAAAAATTACTCATTCTGAAAACAGACTGAAAAAATATTAAGAGACTCAGAGATCTGGGATATTTAAAAAAATGTGATGTTTATTTCATATGCACTCGAAAAGGAAAGAAGAAAGAGGGCAGGGCTGAAAAAATGTAATTAAAGAAGTAACAGCTAAAAATGTCCGCAAGTTGGCAAAGGACAGTAACCCACAAATTCAAAAATATAGAACTGCACAACACCATCTATCAACAGGTTCTAAGAGGCATTTACAGAACACTCCACAAAGAAACAACAGATTGTATATAATTTTCATGAGATCATACACATGTAAGAAGTTATGCCAGAATTTGGTCAAAAACAAACTGTGAAAAATATAAAACAATTGAAATTAACAGTGTGTATCTCTGACCACAGTGGAATCCAAATAGAAATCAATGCAAAACATCAACAACAAAAAATCCAAATATTTCAGACTAAAGAGCACATTTCTAAATAATCCATGAGTCAAAGAAATCTTAATAGAAATTAAAAAAATAATACTTTGAGCCAAAAGAAGGTGGTGGTGGTTTTCATTATTGTTTCCTCCTTTATCATTAGCCCCCTCCTCCAAATCATCTAGTATATCTGGCGTACCTCCTCACACTGACTTGAGCAATGTGAGCGCTCTTGAGAAGCAGTTACCTGCATTATGCCAACAGTCACAATGGTTGCCAAGGCTGCCATTGCTTCCAACTGGCCTGGGAATGATCCAGCTATGTGGCTTAGATAGGATCACAGGGAATATTTAGGAGAGAATTTCTTCATACTTAGAAATTACTTTCTTAAAGTGCTTTATAATGAAGAGAATTTAGCAGAGATATTTCTTTATGCAAATTTATTTTAGAAAGTTGTGAAGCAAGTATTCTATTTGTGACATTTCAAGCAAGGTTTATTTGAAATTGTTTTATCAGAGTTAAAAATAATGGAAATCAGCATATATTTATATACATACTTCTATATGTGGTTTTGTCAGAAAATATAATATATATTTAAAGTGCTTTTTGTAATAATTTATAAATTATTTTTATACTTTATATTTTATATAACACTATAAATATTATATATATATTTTTACACATATGTGGTATATTTGTTTTTAACATTGTGTGANTTTATATACATACTTCTATATGTGGTTTTGTCAGAAAATATAATATATATTTAAAGTGCTTTTTGTAATAATTTATAAATTATTTTTATACTTTATATTTTATATAACACTATAAATATTATATATATATTTTTACACATATGTGGTATATTTGTTTTTAACATTGTGTGA
>NW_027532605.1:1130840-1218223 GCF_008692635.1 Crocuta crocuta
TCTCTCCCTTTCCCCCACCATTTCCCCCCTTCTTCTCCCCCTTGTTCCTCAGTTAAGGTCCTCCTAATCCTCTTATACGTGCAAACATATGATATTTGTCCTTCTCTGCCTGACTTATTTCGCTCAGCAGAACACCCTCAAGGTCCATCCACGTTGCTACACATGGCCAGATTTCATTGTTTCTCATTGCCATGTAGTATTCCATGGTATAGATAAACCACATCTTCTTGATCCATTCATCTGTTGATGGACACTTAGGCTCTTTCCATGTTTTAGCTATTGTGGAGAGTGCTGCTATGAACATTGGGGTACATGTGCTCCTATGCATCAGCATTTCTGTATCCCTTGGGTAAATTCCTAGCAGTGCTATTGCTGGGTCATAGGGGAGTTCTATTGTTAGTTTCCTGAGGAACCTCCACACTGTTTTCCAGAGGGGCTGTACCAGTTTACATTCCCACCAACAGTGTAGGAGGGTGCCCGTTTCTCCACATCCTCGCCAGCATCTAGAGTTCTCTGATTTGCTCATTTTAGCCACTCTGACTGGCGTGAGGTGGTATCTCAGTGTGGTTTTGATTTGTATTTCCCTGATGAGGAGGGATGCTGAACATCGTTTCATGTGTCTGTTGGCCATCTGGATGTCCTCTTTGGAGAAGTGTCTGTTCATATCTTCTGCCCATTTCTTCACTGGGTTGTTTGTGTTTCGGGCGTGTAGTTTGATGAGTTCCTTATATATTCTGGATATTAACCCTTTATCTGATATGTCATTTGCAACTATCTTTTCCCATTCCGTTGGTTGCCTATTAATTTTCTGGGTTGTTTCCTTGGCTGTGCAGAAGCTTTTAATCTTGATGAGGTCCCAATCATTTATTTTTGCTCTTGATTCCCTTGCTTTTGGGGATGTGTCAAGTAAGAAGTTGCTGCGGTGGAGGTCAAGGAGGTTGTTTCCTGCTTTCTCCTCTAGGGTGTTGATAGTTTCCTGTCTCACGTTCAGGTCCTTTATCCATTTTGAGTTTATTTTTGTGCATGGTGTGAGAAAATGATCTAGTTTCATTCTTCTGCATGTTGCTGTCCAATTCTCCCAACACCATCTGTTAAAAAGGCTGTCTTTTTTCCATTGGATATTCTTTCCTGCTTTGTCAAAGATCAGTTGGCTGTATACTTTTGGGTCCACTTCTGAGTTCTCAATTCTGTTCCATTGGTCTATGTGTCTGTTTTTGTGCCAATACCATACTGTCTTGATGACGACAGCTTTGTAGTAGAGGCTAAAGTCTGGGATGGTGATACCTCCCGTTTTGGTTTTATTTTTCAGTATTACTTTGGCTATTCGGGGTCTTTTGTGGTTCCATACAAATTTTTGGATAGTTTGTTCTAGTTTTGAGAAGTATGCTGGTGCAATTTTGATTGGAATTGCATTGAATGTGTAGAGTGCTTTAGGTAGTAATGACATCTTAACTATATTTATTCTTCCTATCCATGAGCATGGAATGTTTTTCCATTTCTTTGTGTCTTCTTCAATTTCCTTCATAAGTTTTCTATAGTTTTCATCATACAGATCTCTTGTATCCTTGGTTAGGTTTATTCCGAGGTATTTTATGGTTTTTTGTGCAATTGTGAATGGGAGCAGTTTCTTGATTTCTCTTTCTGTTGCTTCATTGTTGGTGTATAAAAATGCAACTGATTTCTGTACGTTGATTTTGTACCCTGCAACTTCGCTGAATTCTTGAATCAGTTCTAGTAGGCTTCTGGTGGAGTCTGTCGGGTTTTCGATGTAGAGTATCATGTCATCTGCGAAGAGTGAAAGTTTGACTTCTTCTTTGCCAATTCTGATGCCTTTGATTTCCCTTTGTTGTCTGATGGCTGATGCTAGGACTTCCAGCACTATGTTAAACAACAGTGGTGAGAGTGGACATCCCTGTCGTGTTCCAGATCTCAGGGGGAAGGCTCTCAGTTTTTCCCCGTTGAGGATGATGTTAGCTGAAGGCTTCTCATAGATGGCTTTGATGATGTTTAAGTAGGTTCCTTCTATCCCAACTTTCTCTAGAGTCTTTATTAAGAAGGGATGCTGTATTTTGTCAAATGCTTTTTCTGCATCTATTGACAGGATCATATGGTTTTTATCTTTTCTTTTATTGATATGATGTATCACATTGATTGTTTTGCGAATGTTGAACCAGCCCTGTAACCCAGGAATGAATCCCACTTGATCTTGGTGGATGATTCTTTTGATATGCTGCTGGATTCGATTTGCAAGGATCTTGTTGAGGATTTTTGCATCCGTATTCATCAAGGATATTGGCCTGTAGTTCTCTTTTTTTGCTGGATCTCTGTCTGGCTTGGGAATCAGAGTGATGCTGGCTTCATAAAATGAGTCCGGGAGTTTTCCTTCGATTTCTATTTTTTGGAATAGCTTGAGAAGAATTGGGATTAATTCTGTTTTAAATGTCTGGTAGAATTCCCCAGGAAAACCATCAGGTCCAGGGCTCTTATTTGTTGGGAGATTTTTGATTACTGATTCGATTTCTTCACTCGTTATGGGTCTGTTCAGGTTTTCTATTTCTTCCCGTGTGAATTTTGGTAGTGAGTGTGTGTTTAAGAATTTGTCCATTTCTTCTAAGTTGTCCAATTTGTTGGCATATAATTTTTCATAGTATTCCCTGATAATTGCTTGTATTTCTGAGGGGTTGGTTGTAATGAGTCCATTTTCATTCATAATTTTGTCTATTTGGGTGCTCTCTCTTTTCTTTTTGATTAGTCTGGCTAGAGGTTTGTCAATTTTGTTTACTTTTTCAAAAAACCAACTCTTGGTTTCATTGATCTGTTCAATTGTTTCTTTGGTCTCTATGTTGTTTATTTCTGCTCTAATTTTTACTATTTCTCTTCTTCTACTGGGTTTAGGGCGTTCTTGTTGCTCTGCCTCTAGTTCCTTTAGGTGAGCTATTAGATTTTGCACTTGCGCTTTTTCTAATCTCTTGAAATAGGCCTGGAGAGCAATGTACTTTCCTCTTAGCACTGCCTTTGCCGCATCCCATAGATTTTGAATTGTTGTGTTTTCATTTTCATTTGTTTCCATATATTTTTTAATTTCCTCTCTAATTGCCTGATTGGCCCATTCATTCTTTAGAAGGGTGTTCTTTAACCTCCATGTTTTTGGAGGTTTTCCAGACTTCTTCCTGTAATTGATTTCAAGTTTCAAAGCATTGTGATCTGACAGTGTGCATGGTATGATCTGTATTCTTTTGAATTTATTGAGGGCTGCTTTATGTCCCAGTATGTGATCTATCTTGGAGAATGTGCCATGCGCACTTGAGAAGAAAGTAAATTCCCTGGCCTCGGGATGTAAAGTTCTAAATATATCCATCAGATCCATCTGGTCCAATGTGTCTTTCAAGTCCGTTATTTCTTTAGTGATTTTCTGTCTGGTTGACCTATCCATTGCTGTAAGCGGAGTATTAAAGTCCCCTGCTATTAGCACATTCTTATCTATAAGCTTGTTTCTGTTTGTGATTAATTGTTTTAGATATTTAGGTGCTCCCATATTCGGTGCGTAGACATTTATGATTGTTAGTTCTTCCTGATGGATGGACCCTGTAATTATTATGTAGTGCCCTTCTTCATCTCTTGTGATTGTCTTTAATTTAAAGTCCAGTTTGTCTGATATAAGTATAGCTACTCCGGCTTTCTTTTGATTTCCTGTAGCATGATATATATTTCTCCATCCCCTTACTTTTAATCTGAAGGTATCTTCCCGTCTAAAATGAGTTTCTTGTAGACAGCATATAGATGGATTTTGTTTTTTAATCCATTCTGCTACCCTATGTCTTTTGATTGGAGCATTCAGCCCATTTACATTCAGTGTTATTATTGAAATATGTGGGTTTAGAGTCTTTGTATCTTTTGTAGAGTTCATGTTTGTGGTGGTGTCTCTGGTATCTTTGTTCCTTGCAACCTTTCCTTCAGAGCATCCCCCTCAGGATTTCTTGTAGGGCTGGCTTCGTGGTGACAAATTCTTTCAATTTCTGTTTATTTGGAAAGGTTTTTATCTCTCCTTCTATTTTGAATGACAGGCTTGCTGGATAGAGGATTCTTGGCTGCATATTTTTACTGTTCATCACATTGAAGATCTCCTGCCATTCCTTTCTGGCCTGCCAAGTTTCAGTAGATAGGTCTGTCACCACTCTGATAGGTTTCCCTTTGTATGTTAGGGCCCTTTTCTCCCTAGCTGCTTTCAAAATTCTCTCTTTGTCCTTATATTTTGCCATTTTGACTATGATATGTCGTGCAGAAGATCGATTCAAGTTACGTCTGAGGGGAGTCCTCTGAGCCTCTTGTATTTCCACATTTACTTCCTTCCCCAGGTCGGGGAAGTTCTCTGCTATAATTTGTTCCAGGACTCCTTCAGCACCTTTCCCTCTCTCTTCCTCTTCTGGGATTCCTATGATACGGATATTGTTGCGTTTGACCGTATCGCTGAGCTCTCGAATTCTTCTTTCCTGTTCCTGGATCAGTTTGTCTCTTTTTTTGTCAGCTTCTTGTTTTTCTATAATGGTGTCTTCTAAATCACTTATTCTCCTTTCTGCCTCTTCAATCCGTGCATTGGAGGCCTCTAATTTATTATGTATCTCATTTATCGCATTTTTTAATTCTTCATGCCTATTTTTATTTTCCATTCTGTCTGTAGCCATAGTTTCTTTGATGTCCCCTATGTTTTTTTCAAGCCCAGCTATTAATTTTACCATTATTATTCTAAAATCTTGTTCAGTTATGCTGCTGATATCTGTTTTGAGCAGTTCATTAGCTGTCATTTCTTCTTGGAGTTTCTTTGGAGGAGAGGTCTTTCGTTTCGTCATTTTAGTTAGCTTTCCGGCTCTTGTTGGTTTTAAAGACCTGTTATGCTCTCTGTTTCTATGAGCGCTGGTATATCCAAGAAGACTCTTTGACTTTCCAGGGCCTATCCTTTCAGAGAGTGTTTTTTGAATGGTATCCCCTGGTCTCTCTTGTTGGGACCTTGGTTATTTTATTTTCCTATTCGTAGTGATATTTGGGACTCTCCACCTTGTGTACTCTAGCTTGTTTCTTGAGGTAGCCCTGGAAAAGAAAACAGACAGACAAACACACAGGGAGCAGGAGCACACAAACGCACAGGCTAATTCAACTAACATGCAAAGCGAGAGGGAAAACGAAAAAGTTAAGAGAAAAGACCGAGGAGGGAGGGCGAATAATAGAGAGTATAAAATACATAAAGGGTCAAAAAGGAGAAAAGAAAAGGAAAAAAGAAGAAAACTGATGGACAAAGAACGGTTTAAAGCATATAACCTGATTTCCCAGCTACAGTTAAATAGACGTGTGTAAGCAGTGCTGGTTGAAGAGCATAGAGAAAGAGACAGAAGACAGGGCCGGGATGAGGCAAAATTGGAAATAGAATGAATAGACAGAAGGGATAAGAAGCTTTTTTCAAAGAGGTAAAGGGTAGAATATGGTTGGATAGGTGAGAGAAGGGTGCTGGAATTATCCAGAGAAACTATATAGTCTAATTACTCCTGAGAGAAAGAGATGAAAATGTCGGTAGGTGTAGAATTTACATCTACAGAATGGACTAGTTGTGATTTTTTAGCAAGCTGGTGACCAGAGTTAATCAGGTCAGTGTTTGGGGAAAAAAGAAAGAAAAGAGAAAGAAGAAAAAAAAGGGGGAGGAGGGCACCTCTCAGGCAGGGATGGGCGGTCGTGATCCAATGCCTCAGGCGGGAGCTCTGCCTTGGTGGTTGTGGGGAGGAGAGTGGTGGTGCTCCAGTCCCTTCTTGAACCAAGAGCTGCACCTCGCTCTTTTGAGGGTGTAAACTCCCCGTACCGGGGGCGCAGCTAAAGTTGGTTGCATTCTTCAACTCAGGCCAGTCCCAATCTCCAAATCCCAGTCCGCGCGCCCAGTTGAAATTGCCTTAGACACAACTTCCGAGGCAACCCCCTCGGGGCAACTCCAGGCCTCCTGCCTAGCTCTGGGGGTGGAGTGAGAATTTCTGCTTCCTTCTCTGGGTCCGGCTGGTGAGCATGGGCGGGGGCTTGCCTGCCGGGTGCGCCAAGCCCGCTGGTGTGAGGTGTAAGGAAACAAGTCTAAACCAGACAAAATCCATGACAGGCCTTAAGTTTCCCCTCTAAACTAGAAGGCCTAAGTTTCAGTTTCCCTGAAACTATCATGCAGCTGCACATTGCCCAAGGCCGAAGAATCTGCCCACCACTCACTCCACCACACTACCTTGGCAACGCCCAATCAAGAAAAGCCAGCAACTATAGATAAATCTCGGCTGCCTAATGTAAAAGTTAAGCCATTACTCGCCGAACAAGACTCTAGGCTCACTCTATGGCTGGTTGAATTTAAGGGTACCCAGAATGTTGTAATTGGATCCTGCCAAAATAACAGATACTTTGGAACATGTATGGTTAAACCTGCTGTCAATGATATTGTATAATTATGATTGTCTGGGTAAAACAGAGGAAAACCAGGTCCCTCTATGTCTTGTCACCCGAAACACGAACTCACAAGCAAATTTCCCAGCTTTTAGCTCTTTTCCTTCCCTCTAGAGTTCCAGCCAGCCAGTAGCGCGGAAGCCCGGTGTCCGTGCGCGGCTCTTCCAGGGGCCCAAGCCCGCCGGGAGGACAATGGCGGCAGGCGCGCCACTACTCTAGAAGTCCAGCCACCAGGAGCAAGCACAAAGAAGCAGTCTGTGTGCTCAGTCCCCCCGGGACCAGTTGGCGCGAGGGGACCTGGCGTGCAGGTATTTGGTACACAGTGTCTTTCTATCCCCTGAGCGGAGGTTTTTCCCCTAGCGAAGGTTTTTCTGTTTTGGACTCTCTCTTTTTCCCCTCTCACTCCCCGCAGAGGGGGATCACCTCCGACCCCGGAGTCTCCGATCCCGGCCGGATTTTATCTTCCCCCATTCGCATTCATGTTAGAAGGCTTTCTCAGTGGATTCTGCATCCTTTTTCTCCCAATCTCTCAGGTTTTGTAAGGTTTCCAATGGCTTCAGATCTTTTCCGTGTGATGTATGGGCGCGGGTGCAAGTACGGAGCTCCTTACTTCTCCGCCATCTTGCCCCTGAAGTAACATTGTATTTAAAACTCCCATTATGATTAGTACTAAGTACAACGTTAGGGGCCAAATGTTGGTGTCCTCTTCCCCAATTCGTGTTAAAATTTAACCCCCAACATGATGGCAGTTGAAGGTGAGGCTTCTGGGAGGTAATTAAGTAATGAGGATTGAGCCCCTATAAATGGTATTAGTGCTTTTAGGAGGGAAGAGAGAAGTTTCACTTTCTTCCCAGGACGTGAGGTTATAAGGTTAGAAGTCAGTCTGCAATCCAAAAGAGGACTCCCACCGGAAGCTGATCATGTCGTCACTCGTCAATTCTGCCCTCAAGATTGTGAAAAGCACATTTCTGTTGTTTACATATCACCCAGTCTATGGTATTTCATTGTAGCAGTCTGAATGGACTGGGAGAAAATGTATGCACTTTGTAAAGTATAGAAAACTAAGCAAGATTTAAAAATTATTCTGAAAAAATTACTATTTGCATTCAAAGGAATGAAAATTTAATTTAAATTTTTAAAGGCATTCATTTACAGTAATTGTTCAAAATAACATCATCAACGACCTCTTCTACTGGTTACAATTTTTCAAATATACAAAGTAATAATTTCAAAAGTTTTGAAAATGCCTATCCTAGATTTCCAAATCTTGTTGTTCTTAATGAATTTTCTAGGTTCTCAAATGATAATTGTATTTGAAAGATAAAAGCCAACTGAAATATCATTTATGTTTCAAAAAGTCAATGAAATACTGAAGGAAGAGTAATTATGGCCAAGGTGAAACATGAACATGTTGACAAAAATGAAAAATCATATTTTTAAGTTCACTATATATACATAATTATTTTAATAGCTAGACAAAAAAGGACTTTGTGATGTTATGATGAACATAAAGAAGTTTGTTTTCATAAAATGAGGGGCAAAAAGCAACAACATCAATATAGCTAACAGATCATTTTACTGAAGCAGAAAATAAAATATATTAGAATAAAATATCAAATTATATTGTTCACTTTTCATTTATGGTTTTCAATTATTCAAAAACTAAAATATATTGTATATACAATAAAACATTATATATTATCCCTGTATTTCATACTTACATCCATACTACCTACAATTCTGTTTTCTGGGGTAGCCACTGCTACTTCTTCTTTATATTGAGCTTATTAAAATTCTCAGATCTTTCTTTCACATGGGATTCTTATTTTTTCCCTTATCAAGTAATTTTGCAGCCAGTTTTTGGACCTGCACATGTGATTTTGCAATCATTCTGTGAAATGTCAACTCTTTTAATTTCATCCACTTTCTATTTTAGATAATGTGAGTGAGACATTTATGGGCTAAAATTATTCCACGGAGACAGGTTTCTGCTCTTCTAACCTATATGAGTCCCCGTTACACAGATATCCTACCTTACTTATCATCTTTATGGGCTCAAATGTATATTCTATGCTAAATTCTTGATATTTATTGATCAAAGCAATAGAACAGTAGGTACGTATTGGGTTATTGAGGTTGTAAGCATACCTAGAAATGCACATATGAAATGTTTTCAAACTGATTAAGAGTGTTTTCTTTTGTTGGTGATAAAAAGATTGAAGTCACAGAAAGTTCACAGAATAATTTTCTGTAACAAGGTAACACTCAAATTTCAACATTAAGTAGATAGGAATAAATATAAATATCCTCTGAAGTTTTTCTTTATTTTTTTCTTTTAAAAGAAATCATTGTTATGATAATCCAAAGTATTAATATACAACACTGTAGGCAAGTTCTAATTTATTCATTCAATCTATGTATTCATTCAACATTTATTAAGTGTAGGATACTGAGCAGGTATAGAGAATATAAAGAACTGTTGTCTCTCTCTTAAAGAAACTGACCTTTAGAATGTAATTCAGAAAACTCGCATTGATAATTTAAAATTTTTAAGTACCATGACATTGGAAAGGTTATGAGGAGAAATAATTACAACTGACAGACCATTAACAGAAATACTCAGAATCTGGGTCTATTGCTTGGATACTTATGTATGTTACACCTATTCTTTGCAAAGGTGTTTCTATACCCATTTGTTCAGTTCAATTATTTAAAAAGAAATTAAGATGCCTTTGGATTCTTACAAAAGGTGTGCTAAGCATTCCTATAAATAAATAATAATAATTTATTCCATATTAAAATGTAATGTATATACATACAGTAGTAAATAATACATTATGATTTATCATATATTCACAAATTAGTTAGCCCAAGGATAAAAGAAGGAGACATAATAAATAACTGGCATTTATAAACTGCTATCTAGTACCTATGCAGAAGTAGTGACTTATTTCCTAAGGTTTCCATATAAGCATTTAATCAAGTTTTTTTTCCTATTAAATATTTTACTTATCTTAGAAAACATAGTCTACATTGTGTGCAGATGACATTTTCACTGATTAGTTATTTCATTGATTATTTTTTCTTGACTTTTCATTTCTAAGGTTCAATTCTTCTTCTCTTAGAGTTAGAAAGTGAAATAACTTTTTCAGTTAATCAAAAAAAATTTAATCAGAACATTGCTAAAATGAATGAAACATGTATATAAAATAGAAAATAAGATTGTAATATTTCCAAATAAGCTGAAGAATAGCTGTTCAAAATGTCAGACTACTTTTTAGACACTGAATAATAGACCAACTAAAAGTATATTGCTTAATTTATTACAATAGTAAAACATAGATGAACTAATATGGGCATAGTAATCAATTAATTCAAATAGTTTACTATTAAATGAAATAAATATTTTGTGATAAAAATGTAACTCAACAGAACTTTGTTAATGTTCTTTTGTCTCAGATTCATCAATATTCTGACATTAAGTGGAAAGCAGTATTTTTCAATTTATATAATATAAGGGTTAAATATTATGTATAAATAAGCAGAGAATTAATATTTATTTTGTGTTCACCACTATCTGAGTATTAGCTTAGATGATTTCACGGATATTATCTACCTAAGGCTGATAAAAATTCATTGTAATTGGAATTATTAATCATCATCCAAGGGTGAAAGTGAGGTTTAGAAAGACTAGCAGTTTTCCCATCTACATTCAGCAAGTCACATTATATTATGAAAGTGCAACTGTGGGAAAAAAGACTTCTTACTGAAACTACTTGAATATACAAGAGCAAATTGGAGCCAAAAGAACATCTGATTTAAAAGTGTGTTTCGAATAGTGGCCATTTGATTAGAAAAATATGTTGCACTGGGAATCTTATTTATGTGAAAAAGACTATCCTACACACTGATTACCATAAAAGCTTTCTCTTAAGATTATTTTGGAACTTTAGAAGGAAGGATGGCCCCGCTGAAGCCTTCTCCAAAATTCAAAGTGACCGGTGAGAAACAAGATTATGTCTTACTCTTCTCTATTTATAGATTTGAACACTGAATTCATTGAACAGCCTTAAACATTCTTTCCACTTACTCTACAATCATTGTGAGAGAGTCAAATGTATTTAATACAACTATTATTGAAAATCCCATTTTGTATAACATTAAAATAAACATCTTTTTGTGAACAGTTTGCTACTCCTTCACTACCAGTGTAGTGTTGTGTTTTGGTTTGTCTTTTCCATAGTAGAAGACCATTAGCTGCTGTTTGAATCTAGTTTTCCTTGAAGTTGACTAGTGAGCAGATTAAAAGTGCTATCTATGTCCAGGACTATGCTCTCTGTACTGTCAACTGGCTCATATGTGGATCAAATGTTCAGTCTTACTGAACAATAAAATCATTTATCAAGAAACGGAGTCCCTCATATACAGAATGGATAATTACACTTTCAGGAATCTGTTGGGAAAAAAAATTCGTGTAACATAAGATTCATTACAAAATCCAGAAGTATTTAAAAGCAACCTCTTACAATAAGCATGTTGAAACACCTTGAAATATTTCCCTAACTAAAAAATGCAAATGGAAACATTCCGCTTGAGTTTTATTTTATAAGCTTAGAATGCATTTAAAATTTACAGTCTCCCTAATTCTAAAAGGAAAGCAGCCTCATCACACAAGTGTAAACACTTTCCTGAATAACCCCCTCAGATAAAAACTGAGAACAAAGGTAAATTCTACAAGGAGTTCACCAGGTGAAAAAAGAATGTCTTCATGAAGTCTCAGAGTTAGTTGCTTCATTTGATTTGGAAAAGGTGAACATATCAATTACATTTTTGGAACAAGGAAAACTTGTTATATAGTAGCACATCTACTTGTTTGATTTCTCTACCTTTACCTTAAGTCATCCCCATAATTAAAGATCATGAGACTCTAGTGCTTATTGTGGCTTTGGTAAAAGATTTACCCACAATAAAACTTTCTAAAACACAATACAGAATATTTAGACCTTTATCTCTGCTTTCTTAGAGTGCTGGTTTTGTATAGAAAATCAGTCAGACCTTGGCTTCCATTCAAATTGTTATCTACACTGTATGTTAACTAACTTGAATTAAATAAATAAATTTAGAGGCCCCCGAGTGGCTGTGTCAGTTGAGCATCTGACTTAGGCTCAAGTCATGATCTCATGGTTCGTGGGTTTGGGCCCTGTGTCAGGCTCTATGCTGCAAGCTTGGAGCCTGAAGCCTGCTTCAGATTCTGTGTTTCCCTCTCTCTCGCTCTTCCCTTGCCTGCACTCTGTCCTTGTCTCTCTCAAAAATAAGCAAACATTAAAAAATAATTAATTAATTAATTAATTTTAAATAAATCAAATTATCATCTTTATCAGCTCTGTGGAGAATTTACTTTTTATAGCAATATTTTTTTAATATGTGAAGATTTGATGTTTAACCCATAAAGTTCTTTTTCTTTTAATAATTTTTTTGTTTATTTATTTGAGAGAGACAGAGAGTGAGCAGGGAAGAAGGAGAGAGGGAGGGAGAGAGAGAGACAGAGAGAGACAGAGACAGAGACAGAGAGGGAATCCCAAACAGGCTCCACGCACAGCCTGGTGTGGGGCTCAAACACATGAAACTGTGAAATCATGACCTGAGACAAAATCAAGAGTTGGACACTTAACAAACTGAGCCACTGAGGCACCCCTACGCATAAAATTCTTATGAGAATTACATTAACATGATATCTGTAAAGAACAAAGCAATATAACTTCCCATTGTCCACTTTCTATGCCTGATACACCATTATTTATGCTTCAAGTTGTAAATCTTCATGTGACGTTTAAGCAAAATTAGTTTCTGTGTCCCAAAACTTTGTTATCATGTCACACAAACTAGAAATGTTCAGTAAAAGTTTAACAACTATTCTTTAACATTAAAACCTAGTTTGACATTTGATAATGATACATTGTGTCCGGAAATTCCTAAAAATGTCATTGGAAACACCACCAAATATCTGATTTTAACCAGTACTTCCAAGGGTTGTGTTAATCCCTCTATTGTAGAATTTCCTTTTCCTTAGAGTTCAGCAATGACATTATTAGAGAATAGCCTTCAGAAAACCCTCTTTCCCCATAAAAACTTGGGAAAGTTTTGTGTTACCACTGGTTAGTACACATGTATGTAAAAGTTCAAGTATACGAAGTTTACATAAGCTCTCCTCTGGGGAGAGGATATGATTATAGGTGTTTTAATTATTGGACATAGTGTTGAAATATTGAATAATCTTAAATGGGTAAAATATAAAATATTCTGTGTTGAAGAATTAGACAAAGCTGACGTTTCAGAGTTAGAACACCTTTGGTAGAAGGAATATGGAGAGGGAACTGTGTCTCAGGCACTGTGCTTATTTCATCATGTTTATTACCTTATTTTAGAGAAATTGAAAGAGTTGAGAGTCATTGAAAAACAGAGAATAGCTGAAATCAAGATTTTGAATAAATTGGCTAAGAATTTAGAATATGGAGAAACAGACAGACATTTGAAAGAGAATATTGAAACAGACAGACATTTGAAAGAGAATATTGAAAAGGTAACCATGGGGCTGATCAATGGAATTATCTCAAAGCTTTCATGGCTTAAAATTATATGGCATCAATATAAATATTTGAACTTCCAAATATTGATTATCTGGCAGCTCTAGACAGACTGGGCAGTTTTTCATCACTGTATTTTCAGTGGCTGCTATGTACTGCCACCAAAAATATGTTTACTAAGTGAAAATGTGTTCAATTATTCAGGAGTCACCTATGCATTTCTTTGATACTCTGCTACTGACAAAGAGGAACAAAGTAGAGTCTGTTCTAAATAACCTTACAGTGCTATTTTCCAGATGTTTGATATAAGATGATAATATGAAAGAAAAAAAATTTCCAACTGTTGTGTGTTTAAACAAAATAAATTCTCAAAAGTGAAATAAAAATGTACAACTTCAACTTTTCATTTATAGTTAAGGTAATTAAAATGCCTATACTAATAAAATTTGTTTTGTTTTGAAATATTGATGTTTAGGATACAGATATTTAAAGATTATTTAAAGTATATGTCAGTGTTTTTACAAAAATACTTAGAAATACCTGTTTGACAATATTTAAATCTTTTTGTTATTAAGTTTTTAAATAGCAGGTTACTTTAGAAACTTTATTCCTTTAGGATGATATACTAACTTTATATTTGTGCATGGGGTTACATCAGAATGCAATCATTCTCTTAATAATTAAGAGATCCTAGAGTTTCTGAATTTTGAAATCATTAGTAATTGATCACTTCAAATGAGAACACTGCTGTTATGACTAATGAATTAATTGTTAATTTTTATAATAGATGATATTTTTCACCAATAGAGAAACGACTATGTATGAGAATTCATCATCTGGTACTCAATAGAATATTAAAAAAAAAAGCAAGATGATTATATCTTAATTGCCTATTTCCTTTTTGCATGTTTTAATCACATTTTGAAGCATAAGAAAACTATTAAAGTTCAGTTATATAGGTTTTCTGTATGACAACAATTTCCCATTTCAAAGGGAAATTACTTTATCCGTAAAGTTCTAGTGTGTGAACATTTCTGGCCACATGTTCTTGTGGAATAACTGAAGCAGGTAATTAGGAGATACTTCTTTCTCTATAAGAACTTTCTCAAGGACAGTTTGTGCAGTTTTTCATCTGTTGAAGGAGTAATCTCAAGATGTTCTTTATTATCATACAAAGAGAACCTGTAACCATGAACTATACACATAATCTCACAAATTCGTATGTATAGCATTGACCGTCATCCCCACTGTTAGCCTGCCTTATCATGTAGACATGTAGCAAGTATTTCCCTAATGGATGTTCTCTGTCTTTAGCTCTCTCTTACCAAAAATTAGATGCAGAGTCATATTTTACTATCTTGTATCTGGTTACATTTCCCATTACAACTTGAGAAACATCACCAGGAAGTTTTTTCTTAGTAGAAATTGTCACATCAAATAATAACCCCAAATCAGAAGCAACTACCGTTTGGCTACCTGCCCAATATTTACCTCTTATTCACAGTTGTACACCCTCCAGGTAGAAGACTGAGAAAGAAATTATAATGACTGATTAAAAATTCCAAATGTTTTCCCTTATAACTTGAATCCTTTTGCTTCTACCAAGGGGAAACTACACAAAGTATAGGATATCTAGCTAGGAGGCTTTATAAAGAGGTTAATCTTATTGTATGACTTTTTTATTTTTTAAAAACATTTTTTAATGTTTTATTTATTTCTGAGAGAGAGAGAGACAGCATGAGCAGGGGAGGGTCAGAGAGAGAGGGAGGTACAGAATCTGAAACAGGCTCCAGGCTCTGAGCTGTCAGCACAGAGCCCAATGCAGGGCTTGAACCCACGAACCGTGAGATCATGACCTGAGCCAAAGTCAGACGCTTAACCGACTGAGCCACCCAGGCGCCCTGTATGACTTTTTTATTTTAAGGAAACCAATTATTATCTACCTACAAGTCAAGATCCTTAGTCTTAGATTCATCTCCCCAAATATTATTCTACTTTTATTTTTCTTTGTTTGTTCTACAGCAAAAATTAAGGCTATTTGGCTTTATTCTACCCCTAATAATGGCAAATGATAATACCCAATGAGCCACAGAAATAATCCATATCTACATAAGAAGGGTAAAAATTAGAACAAAAATAATAAAAATAACGTAGTTACAAAAGCACGCATTTAATGTTGCAGTTTTAATAATATCAGTGTTTTTGAGGTTTTCTTCACCTTTGGGTTCTAACAGGATATGATTCTTAGAATTTGAAGGAAGATATACTGTGAGTGTGTCATCCCCAAAGTCAATGTATATTTCTTTTGTTGATTAAAACAAATATATTATTTTTAACCACATGATGTATTGAAAACTTCTGAATTCTTCTAAAGATTTTTTTAAATGTTTTTACACCTCTCAGAGAACTGTATTTTAAGTGCAAAGGAAAGAATAAATTTTCCTGTGTGTGTTGTCACCTCTCCAAAAGTTTTCCAGTTTAGGAAGCAGAGAAGACCTTCACAAGTGAAAATACCAATATAGAATTGAAGAGTTTTTAAAACTTTATTATTATATAATTTAAAAATTTTGCTGGTAGAATTGCCATGATGTGTGTGTGTGTGTGTGTGTGTGTGTGTGTGTGTGTATAAATGTTATAAGGTGGTACAAAATTATTCTATTCATAGCTTATGAAAATACTGTCTACAAGTTAGTTAGTTCAATAATCATTCTAATATGGGGGCACGTAGGTGGCTCAGTCGGTTAAGTGTCCGACTTCGGCTCAGGTCATGATCTCATGGCTCATGGGTTCTAGCCCCGCGTCAGGCTCTGTGCTAACAGCCAGCTCAGAGCCTGGAGCCTGCTTCAGATTCTGTGTCTCCCTCTCTCTCTGACCCTCCCCTGCTCACGCTCGCGGTCTCGCTCGCTCACGCTCTCACTCTCTCTCGCTCTCTCTCGCTCTTGTACTCTCTCTCTCTCAGAAATAAATTAAAAAAAAACATTTAAAAAATTTTTTAAAATTTCATTCTATTATGGTTCTGCTTAGTTGTTGAGGCATGTTTGTTCTCTCTGACCTGTTAGTTTTCAGGAACACTGAAGTTCATCATATTCAGTTAGGAAAAATGAGAGAATATGAATGGTCTGAGATAAATCTGATACTTTAATATGTTAATAAATATAGTTTAAAAATTCTAAGATCTTTTAAATATATGCTAAAACTGACATAATAATATATTAATTTAAAAATATCATTAACTCCAGTCTAAGTAAACTTTTGTGTTTTTTCCACAGGAAAAATTACAGCCAACAATATCAGTAAATGTTTATATTGTATAACTTAATTAGGAAAATTAGAAAACTATGAAGGCCATATTTTGTTTAATTCTAATCATGTTTTACAGAATTTATTGATAAAAACATTATTTTTCTGAAAAATTTTCTACATTATTACTTAGTCCCTTGAACAACTCAACCTCAAACCCATGGGACTTGGCAGTGGTTCATGAAAAAAAAAAAAAAAAAAANGAAGGACAAAGTTATATGATGTAAAAACATAAATATAGAAAATGAGGAGATGTGAAAATTAGCAAGGGCAAATAAATACTATCTAACCACCCCCATGTGGCTAAAAATAAGCTTTTTAAAAGAAAACGTGATTCAGCAAAGACAAAGCCAATGTTTGGTAAAATACACAGATACAAGAACTAATCAAAATACAATATTCAATGGGAAGAAAATATTTGGAAGGCGTGAATGCCAAAAATACATGGGATGATGGTACAGAGGAGATTAAATGAGAGAAAGAGATTCACTGTAATAGAGATTGTCATAAAATGGATTAACACCAACTCCAACAGGAATCTTTATTTTTACCCCCTACCCTGTCCAAATATGAGCCTATCAAAGGCAGACTATGTCTGTCTGCCCTGCCACCTGCAACCTGCCTCAATGAAGAAATGATCCCATCAGTCTGGATTTCATGATTTTGAGTTTCAACCAAATGGTCTCAGCAGGAGCTTAGAATAATATTCTGTGCTCTACCCTAAACCATTAGCACCCTGGCTTATACCTATTTAAATTTTATTTTCTCATTTCATCCAGCTTTTTTAAATTGCTATTTTTCCTTGTTTTATTTTCCTTTCTTTGATCTTATATAGATTTTTATGTGTCTGAGCTTAGCTTTGCTTATCCTCATGTTAGAGCTTACCCTATCCATCCTTAGCTATATTTTACTTTGACTTCTGTATTCATTCCCTAATAAGACCTGGGTTTTAACACAAGTAGCCTTAGAGAGGGATATAGCTGCCATGTTACAATTTGGTAACTTTTTATTATTAAAAGTAACAGACATATGAAAAGAATACTGTAATAAACAATAATGGATCTATAACTCAGATTCAACAATTATGGACTCATGTTTCATCTTTACCCTCACTCACTCTTTATCTTAACCACTTATATCGAATTCTCAACCCAACCTATATCCAATCAGCATACAGTTTTTTAACTTATGAATTTTTAAAGAGTTTACATTTTAATGGATAGTCTAATAATGCCAAATTAATTGGTAAGTCTCCTGCTGGTTTTGCATGTTGGGTTTTACATGTTAACTGCTTTAACAACTTATATTCCATTTTGAATCCCACTTTAGACAGCAGAATTATAATAAGATTAAGTCATAATATTTAAGGAGTTTAATGTTGAACACTCTTATTCCAAAACAGTTACTGCATGTTTGCACAAACTGGATTGGTTTTTAAATTCAAAATTATATTTCCTCAGTTTAGCGTCATATGCAAGTATATGATTGAAGAACAATTTCCCCTTAGAGATACACATGAAAATGGCAATGCTTTCCTAGGCTCCAGCATTGCTGAATCAACTAGAGTTAATGATACTACAGGGGAAGAAATGGAAATCATGTTCATTCAGAAATCTTTAGAAATTGCATTCAGAGATCTTTGTGTCATTGACTAGCAGGCCTTTTATTTATATTTTCATCAAAATGCCATGTTTGACTGTTTCAGAGAGTACCCAGCTGATTTTTTTTTTTTTTTTTTTTTTTTCGTTTANGAGAATAGTTTGAGATGCTTTTAATTCCTCCAATACTGGTAGAAGAGGTTTCTACTACTCTCAGAAGTGAAGAGAAAGTCCACAGTAGAACCATGAAAACATTTATGTTTATTATTCCATCTGATTGTAAAACATGTATTTTGTGTTAGGATATGTTCAGTGAATCTTACTCCCTCTATACTGCAATTTTATATACAAAGAAGGGGTAGAAAAACATTAGTAGTCTAAGGAACTTAATTTTGGTATTATGCAGTAACTTTTTTGATAAATTTTGGACAAATCTCTTGAACTGTGAGTATCTGTTCCATCAATTTTGAAAAGGGTAAAATAATATTTACATCATAAAACTGCACCAAATTATGTGGCAATTTGTAAAACATTTAGAAAACAGTAAAGAGCATAAATTAATGACTTAAGAATCATTATTTTGGGGAATGTAACAAATTTCAAGAGATCCCCTAGTCTAGCATTCTGCTTCTAATGAAGAGATTCCTTTTATTGAATATCTAGTATACATCAGGACTTTTCTAATTTTAATGTATGTGTATGCATTCATGTGGTATAATTTAAAGAATAAAACTATAATGTTAGAATTTTGAGACCATTTCTACAAATAAGAAAATTAATCTCAGAAAGGTTTTGTTACTTCCCATCTGTTTTCCACATAGTCACAGGAAATACATCAAAGAGAAAAATGCCAGCTTTTCTTTTACTGACCTATTCATAGTGTTTTAGAAAAAATTTGGACTTTGTGATCTTTATCTTCTGAGATACTACTATAAGAGACTGAAGATGATATGTGATTATAGTCACAGAGACTTAAAATTATTTAAGACTTCTACTTCCAGTTATGATAGAGTAGCTGGCACCAAGCTAATCCTCTTTCCTTAAAAATAATCATAAAGTAAACAAAAATATAAAACATCTGTTTAAGTCTTATAAACAAAACAAATACTGCAGCATTGAAAGAATGGAAAGAAACTCAGTAAGGGGCCTCAGATGGTCTTGGCTCTAGGTCTGGGTACAATTTCCTGCTAATGGCACAGAGGGCAGGGATTAATTAGAGTATGGAACTACATTGGATTTGAGGTTGTAGAGATTTGAGTTTAGAGCAGGTGAATCTGTTGGAATTTGTTGAACGCAGCTCTGAAAAGGAAGGAGGTATAAAGAGGGGATTCACATAGTTCTGTGTGGAAGATGGTCTTTAGTTCTTGGCTCGGGTTTGGACTACGCATATGTAGAGAGGAGTACACATGGTTTGCCAAAGAGTGGCTACAAGAGAACTGAAAGCAGAATAGAAGTAGTGGAAATCAAGCCTTGTGGGAAAGTGTAGAATTCTAGTCCACCCACAACCCATTGTAGAGATACAAAGTTAACAAGTAATTAACAGCCTGAGAATCCAGCTGAGACAGGAGAAATTACTTATATTACAACCAATGGCCACACTTCAGTAAGTCCTACACTGGATTTACCTCACTAAGTTTATAGCAATACAGGTATACCTCAAAGGAAAAAAAAATCCTCAGATAAGTAAGCTAACCTACATCTGAGGAAGCTAGAGAGAGAATAAACAAAATACAAAACCAGCAAAATGAAGGAAGTTGAAGGGATGGAAAAGCATTTATCATGCACACAGAAAAACAAAGCAAGCTAGAGTAGCAATACTTAGACAAAATAGACTTTAAAATAAAGACTATAACAAGAGACAAAGAAGGATGTTACATAATCAGAATGGGAACAGTCTAACAAGAAGATATAGCAATTGTAAATATTTATGTACCAAACATAGAATGCCCAAATAACAGCTAATAACAAACACAAAGGAAGTAATCAGTAATAGTATACAATGATAGTCCCATTTATATCAATGGAGAGATCACTTAACAAAAAATTAACAAGGAAACAATGGCTTGGAATGAAACAATGGACCAGGTAGATCTAATTGAAGATATTCAGAACATTTCATCTTAAAATAGCAGAATACATATTCTTTTCAAGTCCACAGGAAACATTCTCCAAAATAGATCACATGTTAGGTCACAAAACAAATACCAAAAAGAAAAAAAAATAGTTGGAGCATACATCTTTTCTGACCACAATGCTATGAAACTATAAATTAACCACAAGAAAAAATCTGAAATCAGCACAAATTCATGGAGGTTAAATAGCATGCTCCTAAACAGCGAGTGGGTCAACCAAGAAATGAAAGAGGAAATGAAGAAATACACGGAGACAAATGAAAATGAAAACACAATGGTCTGAAATTTTTAGAACGCAACGAAATCTTAATGGAAAAGCTTATAGAAATACAGTCCTGCCTCAAGAGGAGTATAAAAGAAAAATCCTCAAAAAACAACCTAACCTGAAGAAGCTAGAAAGTGAACAAAATACAAAACCAGTAAAAAGAAGGAAATAATAAAGGTTAGAGCAGAAATGTACAAAATAGAAATTAAAGAAAGAGATTAGTGAAATTATGGGCTGATTCTTTTAAAAGTTCAACAAAATTGATAAACCTTTAGCCATAGTCATAAAAAATTTCAAATAAAATCAGAAATAAAAGAGAAAAAATAATAACACCACAGAAATGTAAGAGATTATAAGAGAATGTTATGAAAGATTATTTCTCAACAATTTGAACAACCTAGAAGAAATGGACAAATTCCTAGAAATATATAACCTCCCAAACTAAACTAGGAAGAAATAGAAAATTTGAACAGATTATCAGCAATGAAATTTAATTAGTAATCATAAAACTTTCAAGAAACGAAAGTCCAGGACCTGAAGGATACACAGGTGAATTTTTACAAAACTTTTAAAGCTTCAAAAACTGTTCAAAAAAATAGAAAAGGAAGGAAAGTTTCCAAATTTATTCTATGAGGCCAGCATTTCCGTGATACCAAATAAGATGAAGACATTACAAAAAGGAGAACTATAGGCCTAATTAACATAGATGCAGAAATACTTAACAAAATATTACTGAATCCAACAATACATATTAAAAAATCATTCACCAGGATCAAGTGGGATTTATTCCTGGTATGCAGATGTTGTTTAATATTCACAAATTAATCAACAAGTACATCATATTAATACAAGAAAGGATAAAAAACATATGAGCATTTAAAAAGATGCAGAAAAAGTACTTTGACAAAGTACAATGTCCATTCATGATAAAAACCTTCAACAAAATAGACTTATATGGAATATATCTTAACTTAATAAAGGCCACAGATGAAAAATCCACAGCTAACATCATCCACAATGACAAAAATCTGAGAGCTTTCTTCCCAAGATCAGGAACAATACAAACATGTCCACTCTCATCACTCTTATTCAATACAATAGTGTACTAACTAGCTCAGGAATCAGACAAGAAAAAGACCAAAAAAATGACATCAAAATTGGTAAGGAAGAAGTAAAAATTTCACTGTTTGCAAATGACATGATACTATTATAGGAAACCCTATGTTTCCATTAAAAAACTATTAGATCTAATAAATACAGAATGGTTACAGGATACAAAAAATTTAATGTATATATGTATATAAATCTGTTGCATTTCTATTCACTAATAATGAAATAGCAAAAAGATAAATGAGGAAAACAATCCCACTTAAACTGTACCAATAAGAATAAAATACTTCGGAATAAACTTAACCAAGAATGAAAACTTGTGCTCTGAAAGCTATAAAATATTATGAAAGAAAATTAAGACGACAGAAACAAATGAAAACATATTCAATGTTGATGGGTTGGAGAAATAAATGTTAAAGTGCCCATAATACCCAGAGAAATCTGCAGATATATTCCATCCCTATCAAAATAACAACATCATGATTCACAGATAAAGAAAAATAATCTTCAATTTGTATGGGACCACAAAAGACCCCAAATAGACATAGCAATCATGGAAAAGAGGAACGAAACTGTATGTATCATAATCCCAGATATGAAGATATACTACAAAACTGTGGTAGTCAAAACAGTATGGTACTGACACAAAAATATACACACATATCAATAAAACATAATAGAAAGCAAAGAAATAAATCCTCAACTATATGGTTAATTAATCTTCAACAAGAGAGGAATGAATACACAATGGGGAAAAGAGTCTCTTCAACAAATGGTATTGGAGAAAATGGACAGAAACATGAAAAAGAATGAAACTTGGGGCACCTCGGTGTCTCAGTCAGTTAAGCACCTGACTTTGGCTCAGAACATGATCTCACAGTTTGTGAGTTCAAGCCCCACCTCAGGCTCTGAGCTTTCAGCACAGAGCCTGGAGCCTGCTTTGGATTCTGTGTCTCTGTCTCTTTCTGCCCCTCCCCCCACTCACACTCTGTCTCTGTCTCAAAAATAAATAAAAACATTAATTTTTTTTAAAAAAAATAAAAAGAATGAAACTGGACCAATTCTTATTTCATACTCAGAAATAAACTCAAAATGGATTAGAGACCTAAATGTGAGACCTGAAACCATAAAATCCTGAGAAGAGAGCACAGGCAGTAATTTCTTTAACATTGGCCATAAAAATTTCCTTCTAGAATATGTCTCCTGAGGCAATGGGGAAGAAAAGCAAAAATAAACTATTGGAACTACATCAAATAAAATGTTTCTGCACAGCAAAAGAAACAATGAACAAAACTAAAAGACAACGTACCAAATGGGAGAAGAAATTTGTAAAGGGTTAGTATCCAAAATATTTAAAGAACTTGTATCATTCTACATCAAAAAAAAAAAACCCAAAAAACAAAAAACAACAACAACCAAATAACACAATTAGAAATGGGCAGAAGGCATGAACAGGCATTTCTCCAAACAAGACATAGATTACAGCAGACACATGAAAAGATGTGCAACATCACTCAACATCAGGGAAATGCAAATCAAACAATAAGACATCACCTCATCAATCAGAATGGCTAAAATCAAAAAGATAAGAAACAACTTGTGCTGCAAAGATGTGGAGAAAAAGGAACCCTTGTGCACTGAAATTGGCGCAGCCACTCTGGAAAATATATGAAAGTTCCTCAAAAATGAAAACTGGAAATACCATATGATGTAGTAATTCCACTACTGGGTATTTAATCAAAGAATAGGAAAGCACTAACTAGACAGATATATAGACCTTTATGTTTACTACAGCATTATTTTCAATAGCTAAAGTGTGAAAGCAGCTCAAATGTCCATCAATAGATGAATGGATATTGAAGATATAAAGTAAGTATACAATGGAATATTACTCAGCCACAAAAAAGAATGGAATCTTGTTATTTGCAACAACATGGGTGGATCTAGAGGGTATAGTAATGTACTGAATTGTTGACTCACTATATATAGGTATATATATAGTGTGTGTGTATATATATATATATATATAGGTGTATAGGGTACTCCTGAAACTGATATAACACTGTATGTTAACTATACTGGAATTAAAAAAAAATTATACACACATATATATGTGAGTGTGTGTATATACATATATATAAAGGAACATTAAGAGCAACAAAATGCAAATAAAATTTATAATATAGATTGTAGTTTGAGATGGCTTGTCATAACTTACTCATATGGGATCATAGAAATCGGATGACTTATTTACTCTTTAATAGTAAATTATTATCTGAGTTCATATTCAAAATAGATCTGATAAGTATGAGGCCCAGACAGTTATACAAGTGAATTAGATAATTAATTCAAAGGAGTAATTATTCAGAGTTTATATATTCTTTCAGTGATAGGAACTTTTCCCAATTTACTTTAGAAGGCCAGTACCCCCTGATATAACTTGATAAAGATATTTAAAGAAAATATACTTATCTTCCTGAAGCATATAATTATATTGAACAAAGTATTAGTAAATTGAAGCTAGCAGTATATTAAAAGGATAGTCTATCATTATCTGTTAGATAGAGCCCAAGAATGAAATGTTCATTCAACAATCAAAAATTAGTCAACACAATTTACCATATTAACAGGACAAAATAAAGGAGGAAAAACTCATTATTGTCTAAAAGACTAGAAATAATAATTGAATAAATATACCACATGCTCACAACAAGCATCTACAAAAAACTTGGGGTTAACTTTCCTCAAACTTATAAAGAACATCTACTGAACTCCTATGACTAACATCAGCGTTAATGACCAAAGACTAATTGCTCTCTTTCTAAAAATAGCAACAAATCAAGGATGATTGATCTCCTTATTTTTACGCAATATTGTACTAAATTCCTAGCCAATGTAGTACTAATAAAAATGAGTCATAAAAGTTAAGGGGAAAGAAAAAAATGTTTATATTTGCAGAGAATATTTTTGCCTAAAAACTCATATAGAATTTACTCCCCAAACTAGAACTGATTAGCAAATATAGCAAGACAATAAAGTAATAACAAAAAATTGGCAAATATTTTAAAACACTATTTAGTATAGCATTAAGATTATGAAATATAGAAAATTACATTTAATAAAGAATATGTAAGACTTCTAGAAAGAAAACCGAATTAAGGAAAAAAATAAAGAACATGAATAATTGTGGAGATACGCTGTATTAACACAATGAAAAAGGTCTATATTTAAAGATACTCCTCAAATTCATCTGTAGAGTCACTAGAATCCATTTCCAAAATCCCACTTAATAAGATGATTCTAAAATTTAAATGTAATGCAAAGAATCTAGAACAGCCAGAGGGAGACAGAGAGAGTTTGAGAGACAAAGAGTGTGAAACAAAGAGAAAGAGTAAATTTGAAGGATAAACAATTTGACTTCAAAACTTCTATTAATGAAGAGAGTGCTGTATTGGTTGAAAGAATGGAATACAATTTAGTGAAATATAGATATCAGAGCGGTAGCAAATACATCCACACATGCCATTTAATTTTTGACAATGATAATTCACTGGAGAAATGATTTTATCTTCCATAAACCATTTAAAAATTTGTTAAATAATATTTCCTTACCTCACAGCATATACCAAGATATGGTCATAAATATAAATGTTAAATCTAAAATCTTAAAATTTCTTTAAAATACCATAGAATATAGTCACAAGAAAGCAATTATCTCTCATATAGTACACTTATGTATACATACATGCATACACATACATGTACTCACATACACAGAAACCCACTCATGTTTATAAGGTTAAGTTGTAGAATATGTGGTGAAATTGGACTTCATGAATATTAAGGATTTTGCTCTTCAAAATATAACTCCAAGAAAACTAAAAGGTAAGCAGTTGTAGGATAAAGGTATTTGTAGTCAAAATATCTATCAAAAGACTTGTATCCAAAATATATAAAACTACTCTTCCAACTCAGAGGATAAACAATACAGTAAAAATGATCAAAATCTCTAACAGATAGCTCACAAAATATATGTAGAAATGACTAAAACTCATATGAAAACATCAACCTTATAAGTCATCAAAGAAAAGCAAAAAAAAAAAAAAAACACATTGAAATATTATATAGCAAATAAACCCAACAAACTACTGATACAGATAATACAGAAAAGACTCTCAAAAAGTATATACTGATCAAAACAAGCTCCTACACTGGAAACAAAGTGCACCACTGAACTACAACTTATTTCTGATATATGGCAATGTTCTATTGTGATACTGGTTTGGAACCTCAACAAAGTCAAATGCTTTTGTCACATATTACTACCAAATCCAGAAATTTAGCACTATATGAGATTAACTTGCTTGCCAAAACATGCACCTTAGTCATTAAAAACTGATTGGATATATTTATCAGAATTATCAAAATTCTGTTAGTTTATTTCACAGCAAAGCAATATTCATACCCAAATCCTTGACCTTTAAAGGCCATTCTCTTCTTGCTAAGAATAAAAGGGGGAATGTCAGGATGTTCTCACAAACCCCCTAGAGAAGTAACTTATTTCAAAGAATGCACCTAGGTTTTGAAAAGTAAAGGGTGATTTTTGCTAGTATTTATAATTGATGGAGGGTGTGGGAGGAAGCAAAATACCACAATTATCAATGATTTAAGACTGTGAAAAGGGAAAAAGAGGACAATCAATTCTTCCTGGTCAGTCACGTGTAAAGAAGAGTGTCATTAATATTGCACATTCAAATCAAGGACTATCTTTAGAGCATTTTTATGTCACCAAGATTTCAGATACACTTGAGTCATAACAGTTAGAAATAAATGAGCCACAGTAGATCCCAGGGCTCATTCTATGCCACATTCACTTCAATTTTCCTGGGAGCAGATGTATGAATGATCTTAACCAGAAGGCCAGAAAAATACTCCATTTCAGAATTCATGACAGTTATTATAATTTCAAAAAAAGAGACAAAACAGATACCAATAACAGATGGTCAAAAAGTTACTGAGCACATTTTGTGTACAATTGTACTAAACACCAGGGTATAACTGAAATGACAAAAAGGAGAAACATGGAACATGAAAGCTAGAGATCAGATAATTTTTAGTGAATTTCATATTTCAACATTCCATTTGCTTGTATAAAAATGTAAATATGGCACACTAAAATTCTTTCATAATTTTGATATAATTTAAATTAAAAAATATTTTGTTACCCAAAGGATTACCTATTCTATCTTGCATTATATAGTATTCATCATATTTGCATATATTATCACTGTTTTAAACCTTCATTCTAAGTAGCAAATTGTATGCCAAAGTCACACCTTAAATGGCTTTAAAAGCCAATTTCTCCTAATCCAGAATCACAAGTTGTGTGTTTGACTACTGAGTTTAAACTGTCTGTATGCAATTAAAAGTGCTGAAGATAGATCCAGCACACCTGACATTTCTATAGTTAGTAATTTTAAGGTAGTTTTTTTTCCCCCTTAACACCTTAATGTTCCTCATCCTCCCAAAGCAAACTAAGGATTTTGTATGTCCTTTGGCCTCTACTAACATATGATAGATGACCAGCCTCACAACCAAGGCCTTTGCTTTATAAGCTTAGACTTTGTTCCTAGAGAAAGCCATTCACTTAGCCTAAAACCACAATGAGAAATGTCATTGAATAGCATTCTTGATAAAAACTCATGGGGAACTATTTATAAAAATAAGTAAATTAGAGTGAGTGTACCTCATCATTCATTTCAGATTATTTATTATTTCAAATTTTATAAGTTATGAAAAGAAGTTTCCATTGAATTAAACAACAAATGGGTAGTAATTATCAGAAAAAAAGTAGAGATATGCCAATGATTATACATAAAACTTAAAAAACCCTTAAAAATTTTTTGATGAATTTTCTGGGTTCATTTATTTGATTTTTATCATTCAGACATTCAAATAATGGGATATTGATTAATATGTTCATTTAATACATATATAATGCTCACAACTTTTCTTTCTCATAGTGAGAAGAATACAGAATAATGTTATTTGGTCCATTTCCCTTCTGATCAAATAACAACTGGAATGTAATCTTGCTTTCTTCCTAATGGAAGAACACACCTTTTAATTATACAATAAAATGCTTTAATTCCCAGATGGCTACATCTGAACAACTTCTGAACTAACATTTGAAATTTTTTGCTTAATAGGAAACAACTAATGTCTAGCTGTTCAATGACTTTTCATTAAAGGACACATTGTCATTTTCAAACTAAATTAGGAGAAATGAAATGATTAAAATAGTCTTAAAATTCGGAGAATTTCCCTTCAACTAAAAAGCACAATTCTTCTGAGTTTTTGTGCACAGTGTTCTTTTAGCTCAGTATTGTCTTTCCTTTTTTCCTTTTTTTTTTTCCCCCTACAAGTCGCATTGTGTTAGCTATTTCTCGGTAGGTAGGTCTGAACTCTAGGTCTGAAAGAGTAGTTCTCTAGATATTGACAGACTCTCTGGCTAACTGTGTAAGCATTTCCTTGACCAAGCTCCTGCTGATAAAGGGGTAAAGAAAAAATAGATAAACATTAGTGGATTCTGGCCAAATTCACTTTCCACCCTCTCATCTCAGTCAACATTTCCCAGTCCTTATTCAGGATGCTAATATTACATTTTGTTGGGAACTGGTCTCTACTTTCTTCCTGTGCAATAAAGTCCAAAGTACTTATGCATATATTTTCATGTTAATAGATTACATATTTAATAATTATGTTCTTTTTGGTCAAAAAATTAGTATCCTCAGAAATTCCTTAAAGTTCTCCTTTATTAGAAGAAAAAAATCTCAACTGAAAATTATGTATCTTACTGTTCAGTAGGATTTATACTGAGATTATTTATATTGAGATTAATTTTGTTGATCTTTTTAACTGTCTTCCTATATTTATAAGTAAGGTCACTGCCATGGCCAGGTAGTTCTTACAGCACCATCTGCCTCTCTCAGTTGAGTAATTGCTACATTTCCTACAGCCCATATATACATGCTTTTTAAAAAAATGTTAATTAATTTATTTTTGAGACAGAGCAGGGAGGGAAAGAGAAAGAGAGGGAGACAGGGAATCCCAAAAAAGGTCTGTTCAGTCAGCACAGAGCCTCACATAGGGCTTGAACCCATGACCTGAGCTGAAACCAAGACTCAGATGCTTAACTGACTGAGACACCCAGGCACCCCTATATATGCTTTAATATAGCTCTCTTACTCTATGTCATCTCTAGATTGGAGTTATGACTTTACATTATATCTTAAGGTTATTAAGGTTACATTAAGAGCATGAATTCTGACTGGAAAACCAAAAATTGGTTTTAGGGGTGAAAGTAGTCTTCCTTCTATATATAAACCACAGGTATTCCTACAGTGCATATCAAATGTACAATATATCCATCGTATTAAAATTTCTTAGGATATTTATTAAAAGTCTAAAACTTTCTCTTAAGAGTAATAATGGAAAAAAAAAGGTAATAAAGTTTGAAAAACATTGAGTTAGTGTGAAGACCAGTCATGTACAACATTGCTTCTTATGTTCTTTCAGTTGACAGGATTGAGAACATGCCAGTCATCTAGGTTGTGTTTGTAGTCACATATTTACTGCCATGTGGCTCCAAAAAACACCAACTATTTGCAATCCCTTTCTTTACTCTATAACAATATCAAAATTGCCTTTGATTCAAATAATTTCCTTAGATTTAGAGATGATGCATGCCTTAATGTGAATTAATCAGATTTATTTCCTCTGAATGATTAACTGAGTTAATAATAATAATAATAATAATAATAATAATTTTGTCATAGAGGTTGGGAAGCTGGAGAAAATCACATAGAAAAAAACAATAAAATATCAAGCCAGAGGACGAAGAGAAGCAAAAAATAAAGACAAACTGTAATAGCCAAAAGTGCTAGGATAATCTGGCATTTGGAGGCAAAATAAAGAAAAGGATTTCGTTATTGAAGGATTGAAAAGGAATTCATAGAGCTAAGACAAAATCCTCTTACTATGAAATATTTTTACAGACCACAAATATTAAAATGCTAATAAGTCCTTAAAATATTTAACACATTAATTATTTGTGTTAACATAATTGCTCCAAGTAGTAGAATGGTTCTTGTGAAAAAAACTTCTGGGACAAAACAGGTAGAAAGAGTTTTGGCACTGAACTATAAATCTTCAGTTTATCTAAATTGGAAATGTTGGAAAAATATTTGATTTCATACTGAGTTCTGTTCGGAAGACAGTCAAGAAGCACAAGGGACAGTAAATACTAGCAATGCTGAGGCAGATGCTCAGGCAGCTGTGCATTAAAGAGCTGGCCAGTCCCAGGTGGAGGATAGCATCATGGATCATGAGGCAATCACTCTTTTTCCAATAAATTGCTCTTGTACTGGGTTGCTCTTAAATTATCCCACTGTGAAAACAAGTCCTATACAGTGAGGGGAAAGGCCCTTGATAATTTCTATAGCACAGTCTGAGACTCATTTTTGACATATAATTTATTTCTTCCTGACATGATATTTGGATGATTGCCAGAGACCATGCAACATGTGCGTTCAATGTAGAAAGGACAGCTGCTAGGATATCCATTTTCATTGTCCCTTCAGAACCAAAGAGAAATAATCAGCCATCATTTTAGTAAGTTAAGAACAGGAACATATGTATACTTTTGAAAAAATTCATCAACACAACTCAAAGAAATTGTGTTCTCTCTGTTCACTTTACTATTGCTCTTGCTAAATCCTCCCTAGATGGTAGCAATAAATGCTTTAATGGGTTTCTCCCACCTGTTTCCTTCCCCATCTCACTCTATTTTGCAAAAGTTCTATACTGCACTTTCTAAATCTCAATCTTTCTCAAAAACCTGTGGCCACTCCCATTTCATATGATGTTAATTAAAGGTGTTCACTGATATTCACTCACTGCATTATGATCTGTATCTATCTACCTAGTTGTAATTGGTACTTCCCTATATGAACACTTTGTTCAAAATAAATCATCTACTGTTTTCTGGGCATACCACGGATTTTATAATTTCCATGCTTCTGTTCGTATTCATTTTTCTGCCTTCTCAAAGATATTCTCTATTTAGCATATGTAAAATATCATTTGATGTAAAACAACTTCTAACTATTGTTTTTACACGTTTCTAGTTTTGAGATATATCTAACTCTACAGCTTATTTTTTAGTTGATTCATTGCATTTACTAACTTACTAAATGTGAATTACTTTAGAGTAAATTCTGTGACTTTCTTTTTACATTATATTCTACATTGCTTAATAAAGAGTCTGGTATACCAGCAGAACTAGAGATATTTAGTAAATTGAACTGGCAAGTTACTGGACAAATATATAAGGGGTTTATGCTCGTTTCACCTGCAACATCCCTTCTTTTATTTTTGGGTAGCAGTAAAGTGACAAAGTCAGTCAAGTTTATCTGACCAGTTGATTCTCCAAGAATTTGCAAAGCGTAGCCATTAGGAAATAAGCTGTTCATGACCTCTTGTAATTTTATAAAGTCTCTCTCGACGTGATCCTAGCAAACTTTGTTATGCACACTCACTCAATATGTTTCACACAAAATAGTGTACATATTACAAATTCCAAAGCTTCAAATACTATGCTGGTATACTAGATTTGGGTGATGATTTTGCACCTAATTATAATTGCACAACTCATTCACTTAACCAGCTATTGAGGACATGTCTTGAGTCAAGCACTGTGCTGAAAATTGATGTGATAATGATGAATAGGCAGTGATCTGTGCCTTGTGAGAAGCTCACAGTCTAAGAGACAGAAGCAGAGCTTACATATGAATAATCACGACACACTGGAGTGAGATCTGTATGGATAACTTTACTGGAGAGTTAGTAACAGAGATTTTACTTGAAATGCTCAGTGAATGTAGGAGCTCTAAAGAAGGTTCAGGTGATCTTGAAGAAATAAAAAAAAAAAACAAAAAAACAAAAACTCAGTTTGGCAGTCCCAGCAGTAAAGGGATTCCAGCCTAAAATATTCTGATATACAAAGATATAATTATGGTAGTGATCTTGTAAATATGCTCTCCACTATATGCAAAAAAAACATCTGAATCAAATTTGTTTTAAAAATTAAGATAGTTGCTGTTTCAGGGTAAAAACTCAGAGGTATAGCAGATACCAAATTTCTTAATGCAGCAGCTCAAAATATGTTATCAGGAACTACACTTCTTTCTATTTCTCTCTTTTATCCACCATGATTGTTTCAGACTAAGACTAGTTCACTGTATGATTGAGATATTTATCAGAGTGTTCACTTCTTTTTAAAAAATGCATTTAGCATAAACTCTATGTAGTTATGATTGTTTTTTCTTTTTAGGTTGATTTTAACTCTGCAATCACAATGGATGTTTCACCTATAGTCACTTGCCCCTAAAAACAGTGTTCAGGCCTCTTGATCCAGTAGCTCAGAGAGAGACAGGTAAGTGCCAACAGCAGTTAGGGTCAAGAAAACTAAAAATCCAAAGGATTCTAATATTTCTCCAGGTTTGAAGCTGACAAGTACAACAGTGTGCTACTCACATGTCAGAGACTTGGTCAACCTTACAGTCTGCTACTTCTTAGAACACACTTTGGGGGCTGTCAGCCCAGCTGTACTGGACGTCCACTGGTTCCTAGTATATCATGGCATAATTCATCCTTACGGTTTAAATCACTTATCACTTGAAATACAGTGTATTTTTTCTCATCCTTTTGAGTTAGAAAATTTAATTTCACAGCAGAATTCTATTAAGTTTTATTTGTAATTTTTCCTTCATTTTAAATTTCCAGGCTGATAAAGTAGCATGTTAGGATAAAAGAATTCTGAATTCTTATCTCTTATTTCCCCACCTCTACATGAAAATTCATTTATAACTTGACTCTTTTAACATGTTCTTGTTTATCTGTCAATATATTACTATCATATTAAAATAAGAAGAAACATACCTAGCATTATTTAAAATGGATCCATCAGTTTAGCTTTTGCACAGGGATGGAATACATTATTCAAGTAATACCATTCATCATTCAAAATATATATGTTCTTGATTTTTTTCCTCAGTCAATAGACTTTTGTCTTTCTGGCATTTGTGTCCTTGAATTAAGTTAGAGATTTTAGTGAGATAAATAATGTTCTCTATAAAAATTGTTCAAGCTAGAAATTTAGGCTTTAATATAAAATATAAACATAAAATCATCTGGAAAGTAAGCTTAGCTATTAACGTTGCCAAATAAAATACATATAGTGGAAGGCACTCAAATATGAATGGTTGACTTGGATATCTGGGAAATAAAAGTGAAATTACTATTCATCATTTAAATAAAATTAAATGCATGGCTATGCCTTTTTTATATTTACAATTTGTTTAGCTTCTGTTGAGACTTTAAATTTAACTCACCCAATAATTTTATTTAAAAAAATTAATTTGAGTTGACACACAATGTTACAGCAGTTTTAGGTGTACAACCTAGTTATTCAACATCTGTATGTTATGCTATGCTCACTACTAGTATAGCTTTCATCTGTCACCATACAACTTAACCAAGGAAGTAAAAGACCTGTACTCTGAAAACTATTAAACATTGATGAAAGAAATTGGAGATGACACAGAAAATGGAAAGATACAGAATGATTATGGATTGGAAGAGTAACTATTGTTAAAATGTCCATACTATCCAAAACAATCTAGAGGTTTAATACAATTCTTATCAAAATACCAACAACATTTTTCAAAAAATAAGAACAAATAATACTAAAATTTGTGTGGTACCACAAAAGACCCCAGAGAGCCAAAACACTCTTGAAAAAGAAGAACTGGAAGTATTACAATCCTATATTTCAAGATATGGTACAAAGCTCCAATATGCCACTATGGTACTGGCATAAAAATAGACACATTGATCAAAGAAACAGAATAGAAAGGACACAAATAAATCCATGATTATACAGTCAATTAATGTATGACAAAGGGGGCAAGTATATGCAATCGGAAAAGAGAGTCTTTTCAATAAATGGTGCTGGGAAAACTGGACAGTTACATTTCAAAAGAATGAAACTGGACCACTTTTTTACATCATATACAAAAATAAATTCAAAATGGATTAAAGACCTAAACATGAGACCTGAAACCATAAAATTTCTAGAAGAAAATATAGGCAGTAGCTCTTGGTCATCAGCTGTAGAAACCTGTTCTATCTCCTAAGACAAAGGAAACAAAAGCAGAATATAAACTATTGGGACTACATAAAAACAAAACACTTCTGCACAGTGGAGGAAACCATCAACAAAACCAAAAGCCGTCTTATGGAAAGGAAGAAGATATTTGCAAGTGATATATCCAAATAAGGGTCAATAACCAATTATATAAAGAACTTATACAACTCTACACCAAAAAACCCACAACAATCCAATTAAAAAATGGTCAGAGGACCTGAATAGACATTTTCCCAAAGTACACATGTAGGTGGTAATCAACTACAGTAAAAGAAACCATCAAGAGAACATAAAGGCAACTTACTTAATAGAAGTTATTTGCAAAAAATATATTCAATGGAGGGGGCAAGATGGCAGATAAGTAGGGAGCTCCGTACATTTCACTCGCCCCCATATCTTGCACGGAAAAGATCTGAAGCCATAGGAAACCTTACAGACCCCAAGAGATTGGGAGAAAAAGGATGCAGAATCCACTGAGAAAGCCTTCTAACATGAGTGTGAACTGGTGAAGTTAAAATCAGGCCGGGATCAGAGACTCCAGGGATGGGGGTGATCCCCCTCTGCAGGGAGTGAGAGGGGAAAAAGAGAGAGTCTAAAACTGCTCAAGACACAGTCCCTGTCACTGGGAAACAGAAAAACCTCTGCTTCGGGGACAGGACCATGCGTGCCAACTCATCATGGAAGGGCTGCGCGCTGACCACTTCTTGGTGCTCCTGGCTGACTAGACCCTTAGACAAGCTGAGCGCCTCCACGCCATTGTGCTCCACGCTGGCCGGACTCCTGGAGGAGCCACCAGCGCACATACTGGGCTTCTGTGCTCCTGGCTCGCTGGAACTCTAGAGGGAAGGCGAAGAGCTTAAAAACTGGGAGATTTGCCCAAGAGTTCATGTTTTGGGTGATGAGACACAGACCTGGTTTCTCTCTCTCCAGCTGGCCCAGCGCGCCCTGCAGGCAAACCCCCGCCCATGTTCTCCAACCCCATAAGGAGAAGGGAGCAGATTCTGGCTCAACCCCCAGGGCTAGGCAAGAGGCTTGGAATTGCCCTGAGGGGATCGCCTGCCAGGTTGTGTCTACTACAATTTGAGTGGGGCACGCAGACTGGGATTTGGAAACTAAGCTTGGCCTCGGTTAAAGAGCGCAACCCACTTTGACTGCGCACCCGGCCCAGGGAGTTTACACACCTAAAAAAGCGAGGTGCAGCGCTTGGTTCAAGAAGGGACTGGAGCGCCATCAACTTCTCCCCACAACCGCCAAGGCACAACTCCCTCCTGACGCACTGGATCACACCACGGCCATCTCAGATTGAGAGCTGCCCTCCCCCTTTTTATAAAATTTTACTTTATTTTTATTTTATTTTTTAATTTATTTTTTATTTTTTTTCCTTTTTTCCCCTTTTTTTCCCCGGAACACTGACCTGATTAACTCTGGTCACCGGCTTGCTTAAACAGTCACATTTAGTCCATTCTGTAGATGTAAATTCTACACCTACCGACATTTTCATCTCTTTCTCTCAGGAGTAACTAGACTATATAGTTTCTCTGGATAACACCAGCATCCTTCTCTCACCTATCCAACCATCTTCTACCATTTAGCTCTTTGAAAAAAGCTTCTTATCCCTTCTGCCTGTTCATTCTATTTCCAATTTTGCTTCATCCCTGCCCTGTCTTCTCTCTCCTTCTCTATGCTCTTCAACCAGCACTGCATACACCCAGCATTTTAATTGTAGGTTGGAAACCCGGTTATATGTTTTAAATCATTCTTTGTCCATCGGTTTTCTTCTTTTTTTCCTTTTCTTCTTTTTGAACTTTTTATGTATTTTTTCATTTTCAATTATTTGCCTTCCCTCCTCCGTCTTTTCTCTTAACTTTTGTGTTTTCTCTCTCTGTTTGCAGGTTAGTTGGATTTTTCTGTGCGTTTGTGTGCCTCTGCTCCCTGTATGTTTGTCTGTCTGTTTTCTTCTCCAGGGCTACCTCAAGAAACGAGCCAAAGTACACAAGGTGGAGACTCCCAAATATCACAACGAGTAGGAAAACAAAATAACCAAGGTCTCAACAAGAGATACCATTCAAAAAAAAAAAAAAAACACTCTCTGAAAAGATAGGCCCTGGACAGTCAAAGAGGCTTCTTGGATACAGCAGCGCTCAGAGGTACAGAGAGCATAACAAGTCTTTAAAACTAACAAAAGCCAGAAAGCTAATTAAAATGACAAAACGAAAGAGCTCTCATCCAAAGAAATTCCAAGAAGAACTGACAGCTAATGAATTGCTCAAAACAGATAAAAAGCATCATAAGTGAACAAGATTTTAGAATAATAATCATAAAATTAATAGCTGGGCTTGAAAAAAGTATAGGGGACATCAAAGAAACTATGGCTACAGACAAGATGGAGAATAAGAATAGGCATGATGTATTAAAAAATGCGATAAATGAGATACATAATAAATTAGAGGCCTCCAATGCATGGATTGAAGAGGCAGGAAGGAGAATAAGTGATTTAGAAGACATCATTATAGAAAAAGAGGAAACTGAGAAAAAAAGAGAGAAAATGATCCAGGAACATGAAAGAAGAGTTCGAGAGCTCAGCGATATGGTCAAAGGCAACAATATCTGTATCATAGGAATCCCAGAAGAGGAAGAAAGAGGGAAAGGTGCTGAAGGAGTCCTGGAACAAATTATAGCAGAGAACTTCCCCGACCGGGGGAAAGAAGTAAACGTTGAAATACAAGAGGCTCAGAGGGCTCCCCTCAGATGTAACTTGAATCGATCTTCAGCACGGCATATCATAGTAAACATGGCAAAATACAAGGACAAAGAGATAATTTTGAAAGCAGCCAGAGAGAAAAAGGCCCTAACATTCAAAGGGAAACCTATCAGAGTGGTGACAGACCTATCTACTGAAACTTGGGAGGCCAGAAAGCAATGGCAGGAGATCTTCAATGTGATGAACAGTAAAAATATGCAGCCAAGAATCCTCTATCCAGCGAGCCTGTCATTCAAAATAGGAGAGATAAAAGTCTTTCCAAATAGACAGAAATTGAACGAATCTGTCACCACTAAGCCAGCCCTACAAGAAATCCTGAGGAGGATGCTCTGANACGAGCAAAACTAAACCATTGGGACCTAATCAAGATTAAAATCTTTTGCACGGCAAAGGAAACAATCCACAAAACTAATAGGCAACCAACGGAATGGGAAAAGATAGTTGCAAATGACATATCAGATAAAGGGTTAATATCCAGAATCTATAAGGAACTCACCAAACTACACGCCCGAAAAACAAACAACCCAGTGAAGAAATGGGCAGAAGAGATGAACAGACACTTCTCCAAAGAGGACATCCAGATGGCCAACAGACACATGAAACGATGCTCAGCATCCCTCCTCATCAGGGAAATACAAATCAAAACCACACTGAGATACCACCTCACACCAGTCAGAGTGGCTAAAATGAGCAAATCAGAGAACTCTAGATGCTGGCGAGGATGTGGAGAAACGGGCACCCTCCTACACTGTTGGTGGGAATGTAAACTGGTACAGCCCCTCTGGAAAACAGTGTGGAGGTTCCTCAGGAAACTAACAATAGAACTCCCCTATGACCCAGCAATAGCACTGCTAGGAATTTACCCAAGGGATACAGAAATGCTGAGGCATAGGAGCACGTGTACCCCAATGTTCATAGCAGCACTCTCCACAATAGCTAAAACATGGAAAGAGCCTAAGTGTCCATCAACAGACGAATGGATCAAGAAGATGTGGTTTATCTATACCATGGAATACTTCATGGCAATGAGAAACAATGAAATCTGGCCATGTGTAGCAACATGGATGGACCTTGAGGGTATGTAATGCTGAGCGAAATAAGTCACGCAGAGAAGGACCAATATCACATGTTTGCACATATAGGAGGATTAGGAGGAACATAACGGAGGACCATGGGGGAGAAGAAGGGGTGAAATGGTGAGAGGCAAACCATGAGAGACTCTTGAATGCTGAGCACAAACTAAGGACTGGTGGGTGTTGTTGGAGAGTGGGGAGATGGGCATGGAGGGGGGCACTTGTGGGGATGAGCACTAAGTGTTATATGGAAACCAACCTGACAATAAACTATTTGAAAAAAAAAAATACAAAGAGTAATACAAATAGTAATAGTAACCTTTTTAAAATAAATAAGTAAATAAATAGATACTGTGAAAAAAATACATTCAATAAGGGGTTAATGTCCAAAGATATATAAAGAGTGTATAGAAATCAACACCCCAGAAAACAAATAAGCTCATTAAAAATGTGCAGTTTGAATAGACATTTTTCATAAAAAAGGCATACAGATGGACAAAAGACACATGAAGAGATGTTCAACATAGCTACTCATCAAGGAAATGTAAGTCAAATTCAGAATGACCTCACACCTGTCAAAATAGCTAGAATCAAAAAGACAATAACAAGTGTTGGCAAGGATGTGGAGACAAAGGAACACTCATGCACTGTTTTTGAGAATGTAAATTGGTACAGCCTTGTGGAAAACCTTGTGGAGGTGCCACAAAATATTACAAATAGAAATACCATGTAATTCAATAATTCCAATACTGTGTATTTACCTAAAGAAAATTAGAACATTAATTCAAAAAGATAAATGCACCCCTGTATTTACTAAAGCATTATTTACAATATTAAAGATACGGAAGCAATCTAAATATCCACTGAGAAATGAATGGATAGAGAATATATGGAATATGTTAGTATGTATATATATTTATGTATATATACGTATATATGTATACACATGATGGAATATTATGCAGCCACAAAGAGAGTGAAATCTTGCCATTTACAACATAAATGGACCTAGAAGATATTATGCTAAGTGAAATTAGGCAGAATGAGAAAGGCAAATACTTTATGATATCACTCCTATGTGGCTATAAAAAAAAACCCAAAACAAACTAATGCAGTATCAGACATGTCAATTTTAGTACTTCTAATATATGAGGTCTGTAAATACAGAGCACAGACTAATGGTTGCCAGAGGGGAGAAGATCAGAAGGATGGGCAACAAGAGGAGTGGAAGATACAGGCTTATACTTATGGAATAAATAAGCTATGCGAATAAAAAGTACAGCATAGAGAATATCATCTATAGTACTCTGTACTATGTTTATATTTTATCACAGACATATACAAAAGCTTTAAGCTTGTGTTATCTTGGTGCATGGGAATGGATAGCTTTCTTTGTAGTTTCTAGTGCTCAAAATATCTCACTCAGTGTTCAATGGTGTCAGAAATCTGATCTTTAGTATATAAGTGTTGGTGTTTAGGTTTTAAGTCTATTCTTAAAATACAAATTTCACTGAGATCATTTTAGGGTGTCATCTTTATTTCAATACTATGATGCAATATACTTTCAGATTTCCTTTAATCTGAAAGACAAATACAAGAGATGGAAGAGATGAAAGAGAGGGAGAGAGAGAGAATTTTGAGGAGAATAATAAAGAAATTAGATAATATATAAGCTCACTAGAAATAATTTTAGTAATATATCAGCCCTATTAGTAATATTTATTTGTATTATTAGTAATCTTCAATGTGCATTGTTATGTAAATTATACTGTAATAAATTGAAGTGGTAACCAGTGGCACGAAGCACATAATACATTCTATAATTGGAGATAATGTAGTCATAGGATATGATAAAGTTTTAGCGCTTCTAGTATATGAGGTCTGAGCAGCAGATCAGCATTCCTTGCAATAGTTAGTAACGTGACAATGGACAGTTTTTGAGACAGTGCAACTGCCTTAGGAATGGATAGAAGCAGTGACACAAATACCATCACTCTTGCTTTCATCTGAAATACTCTCAAAGTTGTCAGCATCATTCTCTCTGACCCACTTTTCCAATGACTGGAACCCTGGCCCTCAACATCTTCAATGTCTCCTTATGACACATCTGGAAGTTCAAGTAAATTACCCTGATTAGCTGGCTTGAATTGTAAATATATCCTTGTAACAGGAACAGTGAACTACTATGACTGGCATTATTGTTAACCGTTCATATGGCCATGGGATGGAATGACATGATTCCCATCTACCATTCCATGTTTAAATAAAGATATATGAGTAAGCCACAGGAATAAAAAGCAGAGTATAAAATATACAGTCAATGACATTGTAATACCTATGTAATGGGACAGATGATAGCTAGCTATACTTATAGTGAACATGTTATAATGTATAAGCTTGTCAAATGACAGTTGTAAGAAAATAAAAATGAAATGAAGATATTTATTAAAAGTAGTTGAAGATGAAGTAAGAAATATCCACCATAAGTAGGAAGGCTTTATCTTGAGATTGGAGAGCAGTGGAAACCCAAATTATTATGAAATCACTAACTCCAATTTGTATAGTAATAATTTACTATCATAAAATAATAATCTTATTTTGAAAATTATAATTAATGCCTGATTCTGAAGAAATCATGCATTACTCTTTCAAATGATTAAAAGACATTTATTCCTATTAACTATTTTCCATGTGGATTGCTATCTTTTTTTTAATAGTCTTTCTAAAAAAATATTCATTTCTTGATGTGTTTGTTCTCTTATTCCAACTCAATTAAAAAATGCCTGGCTTAGAATCAGGTAATCTGAACTCTGAAACAAAGCCTTGTGATTTAAGTAATTTACTTCATCTTTCTACTCACTAATTTTTCATCTTCCTACCCACCACATTTTGCATCTCCACAGGAGGCTGATATTGACTACTCAGATCAAATGGCAGAATTGAGATCCTCGGACCTGGCTGAGAGACATAACTATATAAATTTTTAAGGTTTTGTGCATATTTTTAAATTACACTTAGAAGGGTGTTAACCAGTGTATATTTCACATCAGCAGGTCTATTTTTGTTAATGATACTGTGAGGTATATTTATTTGCATAAAAACGACATTCCTTTGAAAAAGCAGGTTATAAAACCAGAGGGCAGATTTTGACTTCTGGGAAGAGGTAATAGATATGCTTTTCTTATTCCTCCTGCTAAGTATAACTAAAAGCCTCGAATATAACATATAAAACTAGGATAGGAAGACTATGAAAGCTGAAGAGAAGGCAAATTATGTAGGGACCTCAGGGCCCAAGGAATAATCCAGTGGTAGTTCTCCTTTTACCTTTGCATTTTTCCACAGCTTTATTGAGATATTATTGACATGTAACATATGCAAGGTTATGGTGTAACCATGTGATGATTAGAAAAATGTATATATTGCAAAATGATTACCAGAATGAGGTTAGTTAACACTTCTATCCCCTCACATGGTTATGATTGTCTGTGTTGGTAACATTTAAAATTTGCTCTCTTAACAACTTTCAATTCTATAATACAATTGTGTGAATTATACCTGCAATGCTGTGCATTAGATCACCTGATCTATCTTATAGCTGGAATTTTGTGCCTTTTGACCAGTATCTCTCCATTTTCCTCACACCTCCCTCCACCCTTATTGAACACACCATTATACTCTCTATTTCTAGGAGTTCAGCTTTTTAAAATTCTGTATATGAGGATTTATTGTATTTGTCCTATGTCACTTGGCATAATTTCCCTCAAGGTTTATCTGTGTTGTTGTAAAAGGTAGGATTCCCTTTTTTTTTATTAACTGAATACTATTTATATCCACACCACATATTCTTTATCAGTTCATCCATTGATGAACATTTAGGTTGTCTTGGCTATTGTGAATAATGCTGCAGTAAACACAGGGGATACACATATATCTTTAAGATAGAATTGCCATTTGCTTTTAGATATACCCAGTATTGAGACTGCTAGATATTATGGTAGTTCTAATTCTTGAGGAACCACTGTAATGTTTTTCACTGTGGCTATACTAATTTACATTAGTACATTGGTACCATCACCAGTGCCCAAGGGTTCATTTTTCTCCATTTCCTCACCAACAATTGTTGTTTTTGGTCTTTTTGACTGTAGCCATTCTAATAGATGTGAGATGGTATTTCATGGTTATTTTGGTTTACATTTCCCTGGGGATTAGTGACGTAAATCATCTTTTCATACAACTGCTGGCCATTTGCATGTCTTCTTTGAAAAAGGTCTCCTGAAGTCCTTTGCCTATTTTCTAAATCTTTTTTGTATCCCACTGTTGAGTTGTGGGAGTTCATTACATAATTTGGATCTTGATCCCTTATCAGATAGACGATTTGAGAATATTTCCTCTAATCCTATAGGTGGCTTTTATGTTGGTGATTGTTTCTTTTGCTGTTTAAAAGCTTTTTAGTTTGATGTAGTGGTACATATTTACTTATTATTTTGTTGATTGTACTTTTAATGTCATATCCAAAAATTCTCAAGAAGCTTTTTCTCTATATTTTGTTCTAGTGGCATTACAAGTACAGGTTTTATATTTAAGTCTTTTATTTTCTACTTTGAGTGAATTTTTATGAGTGGTGTAAGATAGGGGTTCAATTTCATTCTTGTGCATGTGGTTAGTTAATTTTTCCAACACTATTTGCTGAGGAGACTGTGCCTTTCCCGTTGTATCATCTTAGCCCTCTTGTGAAATATTCGTTGATTGTGAATGAATAGGTTTAGTTCTGACTTTTCAATTCTGTTCCATGGGCCTATGTGTGTATATCTATGTCAGTACCATACTGTTTGATGACTACAGCTTGGCAATAAAATTTGAAATCAGGAATCATTATTTCTTCAGCTTTGTTCTTAGAATTGCTTTATACATTTTATGATTTTCTTCTTTTTATATGAAAATTATTATTGGAATATTTATTGGGATTGCATTAAATCTATAGGTTATCTTGGGCTATATGAGCATTTTAACAATATTAATTTTTCCAATCCATGAACATGAGGTATCTATTTGTGTATTCTTTTATTTCTTTCACCTCATTGGTTAAAGTTATTGCTAAGTAGGGGCGCCTGGGTGGCTTAGTCGGTTAGGCGTCCGACTTTCGCTTAGGTCATGATCTCNTATTGCTAAGTATTTCTTTTTGATGTTATTACAAATGAAATTGTTTTATTTCTTCTTCAGATAGTTTATTATAGAAAAATAATCTATTTTTGTAATTTGACTTTATATCCTCAGCTTGCCTATTATTAATCCCTGTATTATCACAACACTTTTTGTCTACTTATGCTATATAGTTACTTTACTATTAATAATGATTATGAGACAGTACTTTGTGATTCATATGTAAGTATTAAAGTAAGATCAGAAAGAACATTTTAAAGTTGTTGTCTGATCTTAGCCTGTCAACTATGGGAAAACAAATTGTATAAAAATATCTAGGTGGAACACATTTAAAGCCAGGAAGAAACTGATTAACTCCTATATATTCTTTATCAGAAGCAAATCACTGTTCTATAGTTTTTACATGTATTCTTTAGTTATTTCAGTTAATAGGAAAACATGAAATATCAGAAACCAACATGTTAATCACTTATTATGAACCGCTTTGAATTTACAAAACAGTGTTACTTTGCAATATAGCATGAGTCAACTTTCTTTTCAAACATCACTACACCTGATCATCAATTATAGACTCCCAGTCACACAATTACCCCTACCATCCCTGATGAATAATTTGTGCACATTAAAAGAGAAAGAACAGATAGGGGAAAATATGAGAAAATGACAGTGCATAAATGCAGTCTAAATAAATACGGGTTTCATGTGAAATATTTTAAGACAACATGACACATGGAAATTTTAAGACAATTACTTTTCTAACTTGTGAGTATAAGCAATGTAAGGCCATCAGTTTAAAATTAGTCAAAATTAGATCCTATAATACTGAAATCCTATTTAATTAGGTCAAGAAGCTGCATGGATAAGTCAGAAACTCAGAAGCTCAGAATTATCATAAAGTTCCACCAACCTATAGAAATTAAGTAGCAATATCCAGAGACACTGGATAATATTGAGTTAAAGGTATATGTGTCCCTGAGGATTTGACTCCTGTGTTTTTTAATGACTTTTTACAGATTCATCAAGTGATATATAATTATACAGATTTTTAATGTATACTTATAACCTGTTCCTCAGAATTTTACTAATAGAACTGCATAGGGCTATTGTAAGTCATTCTCATTTGTCAACACCTTTTCCCTTTACAACTCTATATTATATGGTCCTCATTTAAAGGTTCTGAGTACTTGAAAGTTTATGATCTTGATTGTCTTTCAGTTTGACTTTTTTCATTACTCCCAAACAAAGTCAAATTTTAGGAAAATAGAATTTAAATATAAAACATGCATATTTTCAAAATATATATCCAATTATATTCAAAAATATTATAATTATATGCTTATGATTTAAAATTGTAATTTCTTATATTTGTGATTTTTCTGTATATATTTGGTAATCAAGACTTTCATAAAGTAGAAATATAAAGCCTTGTGCTACATGGTCATTTGAGAATTCCAATTAGTTCACAGCCTGATTATAGTCCCTTTTTTTCTTCTTTTTATGAGAATAAATTAAGTTTTCAGTTCTTTGCCTTAGGCAGGGTCTAGAGGAAATGATGTGAATATACACCCATTTTATTAAAAAGGCCTCAAAACCATTCTACATCAAATGAACATATGCAGGTGAAGAATGTTGCCCTACTACAGTAACCATGTGCATGCTGGAGAACTGTTCATTGATAATAGCCCTATATTTTATGGTACAAATATAGTTTGCATTCAGTGAAACTGTCAAGCTTCAAGAACTTAATAAAAACTGATCTCCACAAAAAATGTTCTAGTTCTAATTCCAGTGGTGGTCAAGTAGCCCAAGGGAGAAAATAATTATGAAGGTCATGTGTGTGTGTGTGTGTAATGTGTATGTATAATGATCTTCCATTAACACTTTAAAAATATTTTAGCAAATAATTAATGTATCTACTCATCTATATTTAACTATATCCCATTTATTTATTGATATTTCATAGCTACCCTTCATTTATTTTCACAGGAAACACTCACATACCTGCAAAGAAGAATTATCCCATTGGGCACAGGTAAAATTAAAAACCATGCAGAATATCACGATTTTAAATTAAAATACCTATCCACAATTGAATTAGATTGAGCTTGTTTATAAATTACAGCATGTAACTGGTAAGAGTATTAATGACAGTGCTTCAAGAGTGGGTGAAGATGAAAAAACATCTGCTTTTGGGGTAGCCTCCTGAGACAGATGATCCAGCCACTTTGAGCCAAGTGCCTCTTCTCTTTCCCTTTCTTAAGGGAAAGTTAAATTTTCTGCCAAATAATGATAAACTAAGGACAATTTTTTCTCTATCCCTGGTGGATATCACAAAGAAAAAACATTTTCATTCTCTCAGTTATAACACAAATTATTTTTGAAACTAAATTACTTTTTTACTTTTTTCCTAAATATCCTGCTGAAATATGGTCAATGTAGTGTCATATTTGTTTCTTTGCCCCACATGGGAACAAAGACTTTTAGAGATTTTGAAAAGCTGTTACAATGTGAGCAAGAACAAAACAAACAAAAATCTCACCCAATTTCAGAAGTAAACAGTAACAATGGGAGAGCTTTTAAAAACAACAAAATGTCTTTAATACATTATCCTCATCTATACATACTTTGATATTTATTCACCATTCTCGGAGTTTGATGTTCTTTGAGTTATAATGAATTATCCTGCCCAATTAAAAAAAAACAATTTCTGTTACATCTTACAAACTCTGAAATCAAGATTAACAAGTGGAGTAAATATTATTGAGCACTAGGAATCACTGTGGGTATATATAGTTCATGAGTCTCAATAAAACATTAAGTCCAAATCAATGTAATACAAATTTTTAAATGAAGTGCTTTTACAGAATATCCACTCAAACATTCAGAAGAGAGTTCTAATCAGAAGACTGCTTGCTCTCTTTATAGTTTCTGAGTGCAGATTATGATCTTACTTGCCTGAGTTTTCAAAGGTAGGCCTGGAACCTAGGATATCACTTTAAAAGACCTCCATATCCCTACTTTTTCTCAAAATGTTACCAATTCCCACAATATCTGTCTTGTTTATTTTGATTAAAATACTGCATTTCCATAAATTTTATTATTATTATTCCTTGTTAATATAACTATGTTACCAGGCTTAACATATAGAGCCAATAAGTGTGAGATGGGGATGTAGGTTATTGGACAGTAGGAGAATGGAAGACAAGCAAGTATGTTCTCTAGACAGGGGTAGGGAGAACACAGGGAGAGGATTTTCACATTACCGTGTATCTCTTAGTAGATAATTCCAGAGACTATTCCAGTGGAGAGGGCTGGTGAACCAATGGCTCAAAATCACCAGGAAAAGTTGTAATGAGAGAGCAGCATTTAAAAAATGAGGCTTATGATTGGAAATATATCATATCTAACAACTTGATTTATCTGGCCTTTATTATTATTTTCGGGGGAAGGTAGTATTGTTTGTGAGAGTATTCGGATTTTCTTCACTTAGGTGCATACTGCAGTCTCAATGTTCCTTTCGCTCCCACTAGGAACACACACCCGTCGTTTGGTTTGTTTTTTCCTAGAACCATCCTCCCACTTTATCTTTTACTATTTGTTTGTTTCTGGTTAAAACGAACCAGATTTCTCTCTCTAGATAAATTTATTTTGGATATTTTATAGACTGTTTTGGTATAAGCTGAAATTTCTCTCAGAAATCCTTTCAGATTTTACTACCTATGCGAGCCGTTGTTTTCCTTTAACAGCTTAATCACCAAATTTATCATTGTTAAATTGAGTCCCCAGTGGAATAACTTCCTTTTGAGTATATTTTATAGCCAGTGATACATATTTGTTTTGGTTTATAAGTTGTGAATATACAAAAATTACTAATTTAGCTGTGCATTCTATTAAAACTTAGATATTTTCCTCTTTTGTTTTTATCGGGGATTTGATTACATCATTTTGAAATAATGAGTAAATACTTTATATGATTGTCCATTTGCATGTTTAAATGTTCCATGAAACTTTCCATTTTTGGGAAAGCAATCAATAGCATTATGAGTAAATATGCTTAAAGGAAAAAAATGCTTTCTGTGCTTAATACTTTGGAATGTTAATGTGTCATCATACTTGCTTTAAATATATAATCTCTAAGTTCATTTGTCACATAAAATATTTTTTTTCTTTTTTTGAGAGAGAACGAATGTGTGTGAGAATCTCAGGCGGGCTCCACTCTGGGCTTAAAGCCCAGGTGGGGCTTGACACAGGGCTCTATCTTATCATCAGCAGAACATGACCTGAGAGCTGAAGTCAAGGGTCTATGCTTAACTGACTGAGCTACCCCAGGCACACCTGTTACTTGAAATTAATGCACTTCCTGTGGCACCTTGGTGGCTCAGTTGGCTGGGCATCCAACCCTTGATTTCAGCTCATGTCATGATGTCACGGTTTTTGAGTGAGAGCCCTGTGTCAAGCTCCACACTGACAGCACAGAGCCTGGGTGAAATTCTCTCTCTCTCTCTCTCTCTCTCTCTCACCCCCTCCCCTGTCAAAACAAATAAATAAACTTTAAAAATATTTAAAAATCAATCTACTTCCTTATAATTTAATTTTTATACAAAAATGGATGTACAAAATTTATTCTACCTCTTGTATGGATATCACAAGCAAAAGTGCAATTATAGAAATTTTAGAAATAATGCAAACATTTTTGAAAATTAATATACAAAATATACACATTGTACATACAGACACACACTGATGACAGAGGAAGTATAATTGGTGGATGAATCCATCATGCCTAAGTATATCTCATTACTATGTCCTCCCAGAGCCCAAATTCTTTATTAAAGGAATACTTCCAGACAATTACATCATTCCATGACTATGTGCCTTGGTTATATAAAAGTCAAAATGTTACATCTGAAAGCAAATTAAATTGTCCCACTGTTTCCAAAAACATTTTGCTGCAAGTTGAGAATCACTAACAAAGGTTTATGAAATGATTTACATGTATTTCTGTGGTTGGAGAAAAGCAGACTTTAAATGCCTTGAGTACTTCTTACCTCATATTTGTTTATTTTACACAGTAAGATACTTCAAAAATATAACTTGGCACACATCAATAGAGACCATAAATTCTAATAACTGTACTGAATAGAAGATGAAGTGTACTGAATGACATTCACTTCCATTTAACTTTATTTCTAAAATTTTCTTCTATATGAGAGACAATTTCCTCTAAATGAGATATTTAATATTAGCTATGCTCTTTATTAAATTGTGCTTAATTGACTTACAAAGGACTTGGATCTGGTTAGTACAACTTTATGGCTTTTTGGTAAAGTCAGTCAGCTGTAGAAGAGGAGAATCATTTTGTTGTAAATAAGTGAAGGTCACAAATCTACTGTCCCAGCTCCTTCAGCAAAGAAATAAAAAGGTATTTAGACCTTTTGCAGCTGTTTGAAAATTGTATAAATGTCTTTAATATTAATGTGCTTCTCTTTCTTTTAGTATTCCTCAGAGAACCTAATACAGAGGTCAGATCCTCTGCTTCTGTAATGAAACACAGTCTTGTTCAATGTTGTGTAAAACTACATCTTTTGCCCTTTCTCCTTTGCTGCAACTAGAACTCTAACTGAAGCCTACATACTTACTAAAATTTAGAGAAATTCACCAAGATAGGGCAATTATGTTATTATGAAACCTATCTCTTAAATGGTATTTTTATAACAAACTGAAAGTATAGTAAATACAGCAAAGTACTTGCTAAATCATAGTTTGAATATTCAAAATTAAATGGTGAATTAAGAAAAGTTGCAAAATGATGAAAACTAAGAGAAGGTGTATGCCAAAATTGTTGGTCATGGATTTATGATAAGATTGAATCATGAAATGGTTACACCTGGGTTTTTTTTTTTCTTTTTTTTTTGCATGTGTAGTCTATGGTTTGCCTAGTGAATTCTAAAATAATAAAATGCTGAGAAACGAATAGTTAAATATAAAAAGGCAAGCCTTCTATTAGGCACTCAAAAATATTTATTGAGCACCATTGTGCACTTATGAGCATCATAACTTGGAAGTGTAACAATATTTGCTTAAATAGCATTATTGACTGTGACAATTTCCAGCCCATCTCTCAAGATTGTGCTATCATGAGGATTTATATAGAAAACAGGTTTTAATAATATTTTGAAAAATCTAGTTAAAGTTTTGGAGAAATTATTTCATACTCTAGATAATTTTTCTGTGTTAATAATTCATTCTCTAAGGATAGAGGAAAGTAAAATATTTTTTAAATTGCATGAATAGGAACTTTTTCATATTGTTTAAGATAGAATTTATTAACTATTTAATACCAGTGTTCAATGAAGAAAATTCCCATTGAAATTGACCAAAATATTTGATTTTTCACTATTCATCTGGATGTCTAAGGTGATAAGGATACACTGGATATTTTTTAATGCTAGAAAATACCTATGTCACCATGCATAGCCACTTTGTTTATAAAATAAGCATTGCCATTTAAAAATGATTAAAGGACAAATCTTAAAGTCTCAAGAGACTATGGAATAGGTTACTAGCTGTTTTACTACATTTTCATTGGAAAATTATAGGAATAGTAGCAGCTAGCATTTTTTTTTTTACTGTAATTAAGTAGATGCTTGCCTCATCTGCATTCCTTAGATCAACTCAGTGGAAATATAATGGCATGGCTTATACACAAAGAAATTGAGGCTCCAAGGTTTTAAATAACTTGCTAAAATTAGCAAGAACTATTAAGTTTTAGCAACAGGAACTAAATCTGGTATAATGGATTCAAAACATTTGTATTTTCCATAACTACCCTCTTACTTTCCATAAGACTTTCCAGAACTACAGACTGTTCATTAACAAACTCTGCATACTGAAAGGAAGAACATGCACCATGAAAATATGTACATAGAGCAATATGGACTGAGAGCAGTGAAGAACTCATCGTAAATCCCAAATTATATTAACGTATAGAAATTTGACAAAATGACTGATTTGAGCAAGCCTACAGTATTCAGAAATTCTGTGCCATCTCCATATTTATAGCAATCACTTAAACTTTGATACACATATGGTGATCATCTGAGAAAGGGGACAGAATTTGGACAGTTGAAGGGTAAATATATATCTCAGATATTCCAGCCAGTGCCTAAATGCACTTTCATTCACAAAAATAGAGAAGGCAGGTCAGTTCTTCAGTTGCAACTTATGGAACCCTTAAATAGACTCTGAAACTGATGATTGCTGGTGACAATGACAACAGTTCTCCAGGGAGTAAATTACGGAGGGGAGAACAGAAAGTCATCCATTTACTCCTCAAAACTGGTAGGGGGTAGTTTGCCCAGGAGGAATGTAAAGAATAGAAATAGAGCTGCATTGACAAATAAGTGTCTATATAAGTGAGAGCAAGAAAATGCTTTTAGATAAAAACTAATCCAAACTTTGTATAAGATGGTTGACTTCACACTGTTTCTTACAACCCATAAAAGAGATTTGGAAGTCACAGTAGTCATGTTCAGTGGACATTATGCTGCTGTTATTAAAAGGTCAATGGAATATTTGATGAAAAGTGTCAAAACCCCAAACAAAATATATAACTTACTTTTGGGAAGAAGACAGGATAAAATTTGTATTTTCCAAAGAAAAGTATACAGCAAAAATATAAAGAGAATAAAAAGGTTTAAAAGGAGAAATTGAGAGTGATCAGAGCCAAAGAAATGGGAAAAAATGAAAGAATGATAGACTACATTTGAATTTTTAACCTGGCAGAACCAAGAATAAGAACAAGGATGCTTCTAATTTATAGAATTATGAAGACGTTAGCTAAAAGTCAGAGTATCTGTCCCTGGAATGATAGAAGAAAATTCTGTTGAAGCCTAAGAAGATATGGACAAACAAAAGCAAAGACAATTTTAATATATAGAAAAATACTTACAAATGTAAATCCCAAAGATATTCTCGTGGTTTATTTGGGGGATGATTTGTAGACTTCAAAAGAATAAAGATATTTGTAGCTAAATATACTGTTTAGGATGGTAAGACAGGTAAAAATACACTGGGTAGAAAATGGGCCTTACTAAATTCATAATTCTTATATATTATGTGAGTTATCTAAACATGAATAGCCTTAGCAATTTGATTGTAGTTACTAATTTGGGGACATTCTAAAAATTAGCAAAAGGAAGGTGCAAGCCACTGAATATTCTAAACCTCTTTTCTCCCATTATTATTGTCAAACATTAAAGTGAAACAAAATTATTTTAGAAGAAATAGACTGCAAATAAGAAGAGGCATCTGGCTGGATTACTGAAAGCCAGGTGAACTTTTCTTCAGTCGAGTAAACGAATTTCATATTTAACTCTAATTACCACCACTTTCACCTTACTGCCTACATAAAATCCTTAGGACGTACATATTTGTTACAGTATGTACTTTACCATCAAATGATTTTTTTTGTTTACCTCTTGACTTCTTCAATGCATATACTATATTGAAACTCTAGTTACCGCTTTTCAATATATTTGAGTCTAAAAGAGTACTGATTTTCAAAGAAGAGAAAATGTGGATATGAATTAATATAAGATATGCAGAAAATATATTAAATACTTAAAAGCAATCAATTAATTTGGTTATAATAAGACTAAAAGATGAAAAAAAGTCCATCCTCTAGAGGATGCACAGACTTAGAGGACACTGTAAAATTGATACTTTACCCAAATGTATCCTAACACTTTGCCTTCCAACGTCAAAATAAGAAATGACCATGCATCTAATATCCATGTATTTTCTAAAAATTCCATTCAGGGAATCATAAACTATATTTTTAAATTATTTCTTGCATAAAAACTAGTATAATAAAATTTTCTCTGAATTCCAAGCTAAGAAAAACTTGTTATTGCTGATGCACTGTTATGGATTGTTTAACAGGACAGAAAGTTTTAAGGGATCCATATTGTCTTACTCTTAGCTTTGGTTTCATTGGAACTCAATTTGTTTTAGCTGCCATTGTTTCTCTTATCCTTTCTATCTTAATAACTATGAGGCTAACTCTACCACTTTTATTATTTATTTCTTTTCTTTCTACTATTAACCAGGATATGAAAACAATTTAAGTCTGTATTACTTAGGGTTCAACTCAAGTCTTTTAAGAAAAAGGCCCCAGAGTATACTAACTGAAAAGGAAGTTCATTTCTCTCTCTGGGTAGTCTAGATATGATCAGTCCAAGACTGACAAGGTTGTTTCACACCACAAAGTCATTTGGGTATCTGGGTTCCTGGCATCTTATGGCCCCACTATTTCTTTAGGTGTGATCCTACATGGTTGAAACTACATTCTCTTTACATCTGTTTGGGAGCCAATGAAAAGAAGAAAACAGGAAGCCCTGGGAAAGTATCATTTTTTTAAAGAAGTCTCAGAAATTGCATTTATCTTTTCTGCTTGTTCCCCATTGCTCTGCATTTAACCATGTTACAACTCATAGCTATAAGGAAAGCTGATAAATGGTATGGACCAGCCATGTGCCTAGCTAAAATTGGGTGGAATGGTATTTATATTTCCATACGGAGGAAGAAGATGGGTACTGCAATAAAATTACCATCTCAGCCATAGCTTCTCTGCCTGATATGTTTCCAGTTTACCATCTGGCCTCTTTGTGCAATAAGAAAGTGACAGCACATTTCAGTGGAGGGTCTTTAAGTTTTATAAATAGACAGGCATGGGTTAGCACTCCAGTCCCACTGATTATTAGCTGTAAATAGCTGTCAAGTTACTTAATGTTCCTGAGCAGCCATATTGTCATCAAGGAAATTAGTATAAAATATCTAACTTAGAGGTTTGTTGACTTAAGTATAAGTTTTTAATGTAGTATAAGTCCAAATTAATATATTACAGAGAAAACATTATCTTTCTGAGGTTGCTCTTTCCTGACATATTTACTGGGGTCCATTAGTTACAATGACACCACAATCAACACAGTCTTCTGGATTTACTTCTCTAAGAACTTCCACCTACACACACCTCAGCTAAGCCTGGATATATTAGAAAGGAAGACCAGAAAGAACCACTTTTTACAAAACACATGCTAAGGAATATTGTTCCATTACAATTAAATAGGCCGGAACTGATATTACAGACTAAAGGCTAAATGCATATTTACTATTTCAGCTGTATGCAATTTAGTAAGTCGGTGCTACTTGGAAAGCAATGCTTTTCAAATGAAATCCTTTTTTCTTCCACTAATATTTGTTTTGGTTTCAATAATAAGTATGGAGACAACTGAAAGAAAGACTGTGAGAGTGGGAGTCACCTGCAAGAATATATACTTGAATGATTTTCTCCTGATGTGCCTATTAGTTACTATGGTGACAATCTGTTCAAGCATTTAAAGAGAAAATAGTGTGCCTCATTTTCCAATCATTTGAATAACAGAATTTTTAATTTTAGTTAGCAAAATTACGTTTAAAATTGTGCTTAGAAATTTATTTTTTATCTTTTTACATGTATAACATGTTAATTTTGTGAGGTCTTCCAAATACAATTTTCAATTCAAAATCAGTTTTGTTAAAATTGATAATTGCCCAAAATATTTAGTACAAAGGTATCTGATAAGCAAACATTTTCTTCACTGTGTGACTAGAAATCATATATTAAATGTAAAAATTGTTTATTCATATATTATATCTAAAACGTATGTTTGGATAAGTTATGCAATTAACATAATCATTCAAGTTTTAATGAAAGTCTATGATGTCTTTTACTCTCTGAAGTAAAATGCATTCAGGACTTTCAGTAACACATTGAGTTTATGGTCAGTCCCATGATTAATTATTCAAATTACTTATTAGTAATTTCCTCATATATATGATATTTAATTTAAGAATAATTTTATTTATTTATTTTAATTTTTTAATGGTTGTTTATTTTTGAGACACTGTGAGTGCGGGGAGGGGCAGAAAGAGAGGGAGACAGAGTCTGAAATGGTTCCAGGCTCTGAGTTGTCAGCATATAACCTGATGTGGGACTTGAACCCAAGAACCTCGAGATCATGACCTAAGCCAAAGTTGGACTCTTAACTGACAGAGCCACCCAGGTGCCCCAATTAAAAATAATTTAAAATGTTTTACCATGAAATGATAATTTTAACCTGTCCAGCTAGTAATTTTTTGTGTTAGAGATTATAGTCTATTGTTTAACCTTGCTTGTTTTATTGATATTATAAATAATGTAAAACAAAATGAGTAAATTTGAGGACAAAATGAAATTACAAATGAAAAGAAAGTTGCAATCAATCCAAGTAATTAGAATTTAGAATCTAAAATAATTTCAAGCAGCAAACTAATGACACAATCTGTATTTCTAAATTTCCAACATCAGCTGGACAACCTAATTCTGAACATTTGCTTCTCTTTTCAAATGCTGCATTTTTCCTGCTTATGGTTTTTATTTTTTGTTTTGCCTGCTTCTTTATACAGGTATGCCATTTGTGATCTACCTAACACTTTGTCTTGATAGAGTTAACCAATTCAATTATTTGCTCTTCTTTCTGAGTTCATATTTCATATATTTTTGGGTTGCTTACCCTTTTGCTCTTTTTCTCACTCTTTCAGTTTTTATTTGAATATAGTTGACACATAAAGTTTCATTAGTTTCAGGCATACAACATAGTTATTCAACAACTCTATACATTAGGCTATGCTTACTACAAGTGTATCTATCTTCTGTCACCATACAATGCTATTACAATACCATGGACTTTATTCCCTATGTTGATCCTTTTATTTCTGTGACTTTTTAATTCCGTAATTGGAAGTTTATACCTCCCATTTTCCATTACTCAATTTCCCATTGCTTTAATCCCCTCTCCTCTGGCAATCATCAGTTTTTTCTATGAATTTATAGGTCTGATTCCATTTTTTGTTTATTCATTTGTTTAGTTTTTTAGATTCCACATATTAAGTGGAATCATATGGTATATGTCTTTTGTTGACTTATTTCACTTAGCATAGTACCCTCTAGGTCCATCCTTTCTCTGACATCAATCATTAAGGGAAACAAAAGCAAAGGTAAATTATTGGGACTACACCAAAATAAAAACTTTTGCACAGCGAAGGAAACAATCAACAAAACAAAAAGGCAATGTACTGAATATGAGACAGTAAAGAACTCATACAACTCAACACCGAAAAATACCCCCAGAAACACAAACAAAAACAACCAATCTGATTAAAAAATGTCCAGAGGACAGGGATAGATATTTTTCCTAAGAAGACACACAGATGGCCAACAGACATAGGAAAAGATGTTCAACATCACTAAGCATCAAGGAAATGCAAATCAAAACCAGAATGAGACTTCATCTCATACCTCTCATAATGACCGGAATCAAAAAGACAAGAAAGAAAAAGTGTTGGTGAGGATGTGGAGAAAAAGGAATACTCATGGACTTTTAGAGAAAATTCAAATTGGTTGAGCCCCTGTGGAAAACAATATGGAGGTTCTTGCAAAAATTAAAACTAGAAATACCACATGATATATAAAGCAGCCCAGTGTTCAATGATGGATGAATAGATAAAGATGTGTGTGTGTGTGTGCGTGCACGCGTGCACGTGTGTAATAAATATTATGCTGCCACACAAAAAGAATGGGATCTTAAGACTCTCTTCTCTTTTTGTTTCATCAAATTGAATTAAATTTACTTTAACAAGACTACTTGGAATCTACTGTTCATTTATAGGTTGTCTAGCTATTTAAGTCATATAATCCATTTAGAAGTAAATATATTTAGTTGCATAGTGGGTACAGTAGTTGTGCTTATCTTCTGGGGATACTGGAAAGGTTGAAATATACATCACATCAAAGCTTGGAAACTATCGATGAATTATTATTATCCTATAATGTGTCCACTGTATATTTTTTTAAGCTCTCTCTCTCTCTCTCACACACACACACACACACACACACACACACACACCTATAGTTATTTTCTGAATAATCGGTGTCCTCACAAGAACATATATCAGTAATGTTAAATTTCCATCAAAAAATCAGATCAAATTGTACAAAATCATCAATGACATTAAATATCCCTTAAAATTTTAAGTGAATGTGAATGGTCCTTTAGGACCAGCTCTTTTTTTTTTTTTTTTTTTTATTTTTTTTTTTTTTTATTTTTTTTTTTTTTTTTTGAGNGAACTGGCAGTCAGCACAGAGCCCGACGCGGGGCTCGAACCCACGAACCGTGAGATCATGACCTAAGCGAAAGTCGGACGCCTAACCGACTAAGCCACCCAGGCGCCCCTAGGACCAGCTCTTAACTGAGTACTTTAACTATTAGTGATCTATTAGTTAGCATAACATTTATCTTCACTATGCCCATCTTCCAATCCAGCTCTGTGCTAGGGTACCCCTTAGGAATATTGTCTTAAGAAAAACATTATTAACTCATGAGGTACCGGGTAGTGAGCAGGATTATCAAAATAAAATTATAGACAGGTCCAAAGTCTTACTCCCCAAATGAAGAAAAAGAAACCACACAGCTACACACACATTCACAAACTAGAAGTGGTCAATAAATATGGTTTTGTGAAGATGAGACTCATAGAACCTTAGTGAATTTCCTCCCTGACAAAATCAACAAAACCACTGGCAAAATTATCTAAGTGAGCTATTTCTGAACTCTGGAAATTAATCAAAGGCAAAGAATAAGCTAAAAGCTTTTGTTCAAGAAAACTACTAAGCCTTTTGAAAACTTCAGGTCTGTGACACTTTAGCTTGGAGCTACACTTCTCATCTATATCTTCAGCCTGGTGAAGTGGTAGCCAGGAAAAGCCACAGCCTTAGAGCTAATGGTGGGAAATGACATCTTTTGAAGCTCTGTTAACAGTAATCTCCCTCAGTCAATAACACCACAGCTGCTTAAGGCTATGATTTCAGATGGAGCAAACAAAAACTTATTTGAAATGAGAAAGGGATACCTAATGAGCTGGTCCACAAACAGCTGACTATGAAAAGCTCCAACATATTCGTGGTGGTATAAAAGGTGAATTCATTCACAGGGTTGTCCACACACAGGAAGTACTTCGAAAGGACAGGTCCCAAAACACTCACTTTGGGCTTACCCTGTGGACCTCTAAACACCACCAGATATAAAAGCGAACATTGATTTGTAAATTTTCTAAAATTTGAAGGCATGTACTCACAAACAGATCTCCATACCAAAAGGTGGAATACATTCTAGGTAAATACATTTAAGGAAGTCTTTTGACAGATCATTGGTTGACTACCAAACTATGAAATCAAAATTTAATTAATTTGCTAAACATCTCTCAATTTAAACAGATCAAGACAAAATATAAAGAACACAAGTAGCCAATTACTACACAATTTAAAAACATAATAGTGAATTATTATAAACAATCTTACCACTATATCAGTATACCTAGCCAGTAAATTTGACTAATAATACAAAATAGAGAAATTCTTTGAAAGAGACAAATTTCCAAAGTTCAACAAGAAGAAATAGATAACATGAATAATCCTATACATATCAAAAACACTGAATTTTAGTTGAAAACTCCCTAAGGAAACTACAAGATAAAATAGGTTCACTGGAGAATTCTAGCAAACATTTAAGAATTAATACTTCTATATAATCTCTTGCAGAAAATTGATGAGAGAATACATCCCAAATCATTTGATGAAGCCAGTTCTACTCTTATAACAAAACTAGACAGATAGTACAAGTAATTACAAATAAAGTGAAAAATTGCCAGTAAACAAAGGTATAAACCAATATCTTCAATAACTAATGTGTAGAAATTCTAAACATAAGTTTAACAAATCAAACACATTGATACATATAAAGAATAGTCATGATCAAGGGTGATTAATCCCAGGAATGCACATTGGCTTAACATTCAAAAATTAATCAATAGGCTTCACTATATTTACAAAACTAACAAATAATAAATATGTGACAATCTCAGTAGACGTATAAGAAACATTTAATAAGTTATAACACATGTTTGATTTAAAAAAAAGAAAAAAAAGAAGAAGAAGAAGAAGGGACACTCCTGGGCGGCTAAGTTGGTTAAGCATCTGACTCTTGACTTTGCCTCAGGACATGATCGCATGGTTCCTGGATTCAAGGCCCACCTCAGGCCATGCACTGACAGCATGGAGCCTTTCTTGGGATTCTCTGTCTTTCTCTACCCTCCCCTGCTCATGCTTGCTTTTTCTGTCTTTCTCTCTCAAAATAAATAAACTTAAAAAAAAATTAACAACTTTCAGCAAAACAATAATACAAGGAAATTTCTTACCCAGGTATAGGAGATCTATGAAAACCCATAGTTAGCATACTTAACAGTAGAAGAGTGAATATTCTTCCCCTGATATCAGGAACAAGACAAGAATACCCATTTCTACTATCTTATAATATAGATATATAAAAACGTATAATAATAACATGATTATATAGATGAATAACCTGGACCAAATGAAATTAAGTAATATGTATACAATAACACAATCATTAAATGGAAAAATGTGAAGCCTAAATTGCTAATTTCCATCTTAGTGCCTGGCTAACTCTACAGTTCACAGAATCATCTACAAATTGGATATATGGTGGTAAAAGTGCAGAACTTGAGTCAGAAACCTGGGTTTTAATTCATAATTTGCCATTTCCTTGCTCTATGGCCCTTGTGATTTCTCACTCTCTCATTATAGAGCAGGATATTTAGAAGACTACTCAGGGCTACTGGTAATCTGAAATGAACCTAGGTACATAAAGCCAACTTAGTAGGTGCTCAGGGCCCAGCCTCATTCTCCTGGTGGCCTTAGAGTGGTTCACATGGGTCATACCAGAGGCATTAGTACTTGATAAAAGACACAGTCAGTGAATCATGAAGTCAGCATTTAACTTACTGTGTTCTATGGAAAGTTACTCTTTGGTGACACTCTGTAAAGACAGGGTCTCAGGGGCATTGCCTGTCACCCTCCTGGAGTCTTGTCCTACACACAGATTTCTCAGAAATCCTTTCAACATTTAAATTAGGTTAATGTAGTGTTCCATTTTTTTTGAACCATCAGAATTCTCTTGTACTGAATTCATCAGAATTCAAGTTAAGTGAGAGATCATCAGAATCTCTTTTAACTCCTAGCTAAACTAGTGTTCCATGGAATACTCATTGGGATACATCCCCTTAAGTCACAGGGAGCATGTAATACCTGCGTCAACAGGAAAATGAATGTTCATTTTCTGTAGAAACTCGTTCCTTTAACACAGGTTAGAAGAAACAGTTGAGATTCATTCAAAATAAGAGTTACTCTAAGAATGAATACTCCATGATTTCATAGCCTTAAATTAATGCCGTCTATTACCTCTACTTTGATATGTTCTTGCATTTGTCTATGGTTGATAGCAGTTTAAGATTTTCTTCAAATCTCACCACAGGTTATATAGTTCTAAAAAGAACCCTGGAGGGTACAGAAATGTGTCTATCTACATTGTTATTGAAATCACAGATGGAGATCTATTCCTCCTTTTGCCTGAATTCTTTGGTTGCAGTCTTTTTCTTCAGTAAAAATTTGTTTATGTGATAAGGAGTCTGTTCTAAATATATAAAAATAAAATTCCTCTCAAACTCATTAGACAATTGGCCTATAGCATAATGAATCTCAAAATTAGCATTCATTTTTGAAACCTAAATGGTTTAACTTATTGCTACACCAGCTCTTTATTTCATGGACTATAAAGTTTACGAAATATTGAGCTTCATGGGCTATGAAATAAAAGCCTATAAAAGTGTCTTGGAATGTGTAATTATCTGCTAGATCGGACATTTTTACCAAACCTATAATAAAATTCATTGGGAGTTTTCTGTTAGAATCACTTGATATCTAAAAACAGAGTAAACTAATTGGAAAACAGAGAAGACCATTATGATATGCAAATAAAACAAATGAATGGCATTTAATAACAAGATCACATCATTCCAAAATTATTCAATACAATTAGGTTTTCTTAAACCACTTTTATACCTGCTGAAAAATCTCAGAAAATAAGTAAACACGTTTAATTACAGAAAATAAAACAAAATCACTATCACCAAAGGTCTAAATCTGATACTTGACAGTTTTAGTACTTATTTTACTTTCACTTCAAAATCAACTGACAAATTGTTTAGAGTATTAAATNTCTCTCTCCTGCATTACAGATTTACAATTACAATGACCTCAGAGGGGAAAAATCATTTCATATAATCCTGACTTATTTCTTAACATGTAGGTATCAAAATTTACTTTTCATTACTATTTGATTTTAATCAATAGAACCAAACTAGTGATTGAAGTTCTTATGTAGTGCCTTACTGCCTTCAGATTCCTAACACACTTTCTTTCTTATATCCCATTAATGTATATTGTGACAATGTCCTCTATCCTCACTGTCATCCCGGAAGACATACTGGATGGAAGTTTACCTTCTTTTATCTCACGCTGTTAAAGTGTCAGTTTTATCTTCATTCTTTATTTCAAAAAATTCTCCTAAAATCTGGTTGAAGTTTAAAATACAGTATTCTAAACATTCAATTTAATATCCTATATGTAGATGTTCCATTTTGGTCATCATATATCTGAACCAATTTTTAAATTATTCAGATATTGTTAAGTTATTCAGATATCTTGCTATTTAACTCTGTGTGAATATATACAGTAAAAACTTTTTAAAGAGTTTTATTTCACTCTACATTTTCTTGTCAATTGTCTCCTCCCTTTTTAGCATAATTCCTGCAATAGGACAGCACCTAGCTGTCCTATAAGATATGCTTCAATTCTATAATGGAGCAGCTGATCATTTTTTTTTTTTTTTGGACATATAGCAATGATAAGGATTACAATTTCCAGCCATTGGAGATTTGTATAGTCCCTTGGCTAATTCTTACCAAGTGGTCCATGGTAGGTTCTGGGAATCCTCTTTCATGGCAGCTCTTAAGTGTGCTTTGCCCTTTTCTTTTTCCCCGTATCTGTTATATCAAGAATTCAGGCAGTTCCTAAGTAGTGGCATGGCTGCTAGGGTGACCTGCCACACTTTCATATATTTACTTGGTAGAGAAACAATAATCCCTCACGGTATAGACAGTTGGGCGGTACTCAGGGGACAGCAGGCAGCGTGAGCTTCACACCCCCACCAGGTCTTGTCCCGCCTCCGGGACAAGAGAACAGGGCCGAACAGCCCGCAGGAATGCTCTGCGCACACCCTGCGCACAGGTCTCTGTCACAGCTGAGGATCATCGAGCTTGTGGAAACTCAATTCAGGGAGTTTCTGCCAAACCGACTCAACATTTACCCAAGAGGAAGATACTCCTAATTATCCTGAACATAAGCAAATTTCTCTTGCAAATAGAAGGAATACTTTTCTATCCCAGAATGTCTCTGGGGAGGGGAGATATTTTCAAAGACAAGAGATGTCTCTGGAAGAAGTGACTACCTAATTGCTCCAGGGATGCCTGCTTATGTAACTATTCTGAAGTTGGCTCCTGGCCTTAGAACATATGCAAAAGTGCCAGATTATTAAGAATTATCACGTAATACTTTTTCTCAAATATGGATGTAGTGACACATGAAAATAAAGTTCACAGTACATGCATGGTGTGATGGAATGTGATTCCAATGGAACTGAGCTACCCTACCAGTTCTGGATACTTATCTCCTAACTTTTATCTGAGAAGACAACTTCTGCTGTGTGGAAGTCATTTTTATTTTGATTTTTTAAAACTCAAAATGGAACCTAATTCTTACTGATGCAGTTGTTTTTGTTTGTTCTTTTTTTAATTAAAAATTTTTTTTTCTGAGAGAGAGAGAGAGAGAGAGTGAGCAAGCGAGCATGAGCAGCGGAGGGTCAGAGAGAGAGGGAGATACAGAATCTGAAACAGGCTCCAGGCTCTGAGCCGGCTGTCAGCACAGAGCCCAACGCGGGGCTGGAACTCATGAACCGCGAGATCATGACCTGAGACGAAGTCGAATGCTTAACCGACTGAGCCACCCAGGCACCCCTGTTTGTTCTTTAAAAATATGTCAAAATGATATAATTTAATATTAGTGAATTTGCAAAACACAGAAAAGTGGGGAAAAAAAACAAAGCTACTATAATTTACACATCTAAAAAAAACTATAAAAATGCAACATATATGGTGCTTCAAATGATATTATAATGGAATATTTATTCATAAATATTGATGTACATTTTTTATTATTTTGTGAATGGAGTTATTGAGATCAAGTAACTATGTAAAAATATTTCTAAGACTCTTGAATTTAAATGTCACAATTGTTTTCTTAACATAAATTTCATACAGATCCACTAAGAGTGAATGAGAATAGTTTCGTTTTTTTAACGTTTTTATTATTGACAAAGAGAGACAGAGCATGGGAGAGGCAGAGGAGGGGGGGACATAGAATCTGAAGGAGGCTCCAGGTTCTGAGCTGTTAGCACAAAACCCGATGCAGGGCTCAAACTCACAAATCGTGAGATCATGACCTGACCAAAGACAGATGCTTAACTGACTGAGCCACCTAGGCACCCCAAGAGTAATTTCTTTAACATATTTTAACTTATTTTTTTTAGATTACTAGTGAATTTGAACATCTTTATATGCTTACTAACTACTCTTTTTTTCCTGAACGTTGATATCTTAGGTTTTGGTGAGTGTGTATCTTAGGATGTGTGGCTAAACTCATTTGCCTTTTCCTTTTGCAGTTAGTTGGTTCAGGTCACATACCTCCCCGGTGGAATGAAGGCAGTACTGGTTTAGGAAACTCCCAACTTGGATTATAATTAGTTTTCCATGATCCATCCCCTTCCAAATAGACTATGCTTTTGGATACTACATTTTAAAATGTATACATTACTAAAACTTAGATATCCTTATACTTCATCAGATGATGGGCATAAATCATTGCTTTTAATTAGCAAAAAAAAAACAAAAACAAAAACAAAAAAAACCCCCACATCTCTAACTCCTAAATGGCAAAGATTGTTTGCTATCTAAGAATATCACTATTGGTTATATCAGGGCACTCTACCCATGCTCATGGGTAACACATTTTTCTAATCTACTCATAGATGCTTATAGTCCACAAAGTCACAGAAAGAAACACCTCTTACTGCCAGGGTTATCAACTTGGGTGATAATTCAACACCCTAAAAAGATTCCTATCCCCATGGCTTTCAAAAGCACAAAGGCTTTGAGGTACCAATGTATTCCATCTTTTCCCCATTATTCAAGGGCCGTTCTGTATTATTCTGCTTGATTCTTTTATTCACATTTTTTCCTTCTTTACCGTTATACTGTTTAACTTTTGGTCTACATATTTTTCTTTTCATGGGACAGGGTGGGGAACTAACCCCATGATGTTCTCTTCTATCACCTCCTCCAATAATTACACTCATATTAAAATATAACTGAAATAGCAATTTCATAATACTTATATAACCTACTAAAATTATTGCTTCACAATTATGCTTACTAATTTGTTAACAATAATTAATGCATTTCACATTTTATTATGCTTTAGCTTTATTTTTCTCTAATGCTTTAGGCTATTTGCCTTATATCCAGTTATTTTTTCCCTCCTCTAATTTGTCTTTGAAGTTATATTCTGTTTGCACTCTGGAGATACTGACAGTTTCTAGTGGATGCTAAGAATGAGGTTGTCATTTCAGAATAAACCAAAAGAATTTATAGGTTCATTCTTTCAAATCTGCAGAAGGTTCAAGGGATTGCTATTTTGCTTTAAAAAGTATAAAAAGAACACAAGTACAGGGCAGTCTTATTAATCTATCTATCACCCCAAATGAGTCTAGATATGATAGGCTGATCATAGAGATTTGAAGAATGGTAATATTCTGCCATCAGCTTCCAGGGGGTATTCATTAGGTATGACAAACAGGAATCCTACTTGGATATTTAATTCCATGATATTAAGGAATTTTCTACTAAAACTGAAACACAGATATTATATTTTCCAACTAGAACAGTTTTCTTAACTGGTTGCATGAGAAATATGATGTGAGGACTAAAGACATTATATTTGTAAGTCACTTAAATCTCAGTTGAAAAACATAACTTAAAGGCCTACTAGTATTATTTTCATATTATTACATTCTGTTATTTTGCAATTAGAACAGTGCTTATGTACAAAAATTGCTTTTAAAAGATAATTTATATGACTCATACTTGTACATATCCATCCAATTTCAGTTTCTCATGGAAAAAAAATCTCTAAAGTCAATTCCAGTGTTACAATGACATTTAATTGCTTAACAGCAATTAAAGAATTAGACTGCTTATATTATTATAGCATTTTGAAGCAGAAAACTAGAATGTCCATTATTTTATAAACTTAATTCTCCTTGTGATTAAACATCTACTAGTAGAAAATGAGGTACTTAGTGACTTTCTTGACTCCTGAAGTGATAATCCCTTCATTTTACACCAGAGATTAAATTAGTAACTTGAAGACAAAGTCTATTAGATACTACCATGGATTCAGATTAGCACATCTCTCCCAATCACTATAGTATATGTTTAGAAGCTCTACATGTAGAGATCATTAATTTCACAGACTGCCTTGCCCAATAATTGCAGTTGTTAAATTATGCCAATGTAGTCTTGGGCAGTTTCCCTGTTACTTGATTAGTATACAAGTTTCATTTTAAAGCCTACCTAATAACCAGCTGTCTTCTAGAAAGATGTAAAATAAAATTAATGTGTGTTTCTAAAGTGGCATGTAAATTGACTCAAGCTATTATAATCTACTTTTTATTCATCTTATAATTTGAAGTCTGAGACATTCTTAAAAATCTACCTATGAATGAGTAATACTGTGTATAGACACAGTTGTGAGGTATTGTAATATTTTGTCAATAATGAAGTCAATTTCCTTGTGCTCAAGAGTAATCAAATAAGTGGGCTTACCATGGTCTTTGTGTTTAGTGTCTGACTTTTGCATAATGCTTATCTAAGGGTATACTTCACTATTTTTTTTAATTTGCATGTATTGTGGTGCCTCCTCTAACATTATTCATATTTATAGGCCATACAAATCTAATACATCATATAAACTTCAACATGATAGTTATGAGAGAATAGAATTATCACATTTGAGTTAATTTTCTGAGTCTTTACTGGTTGCTTACATGTTTCTATAAAACTGAAGGAGCATTTACCAGTTTAGAGCAAGCCAGTACAATAGGGTTCTTTGTTTAAAAATATATTAATAATTTGAAAAGCAATGCTTGGTCATTAAACTTTAAATCTGACACATTAAAAGTAAAAAATAATAGAAGGAACAAGGGAAAAAGACAGGACTAATTGTGTTTCATGGGACCTCAGAAGCCTACTTTAACCACTTAAGATAGAAGTCAACTTTAAACCATTTCAACTCAATGTAATTACTTCCAATATAAGAGTGTGAAGAGCTCTTCTGGCCTGACTCCATGTGAAACTGATGAAACTATATATAAATATCTGAAAGTCTCTAGAAATTAGTCCTAAAGGGTTATAACAAATGAAGAAACATCTATAAATCTCTAAAAATTCAGCAAAAAAAGGTGACAGTTTGTGCTTTGAACCAAAACCTTTCTCTCCCTTTCTCCCCCCAGATCGGCATGGCAGAAACTACACTCCAGATTGTTATTCTCAATACTGGACTCCTTTCCACTTCAGCACCCAGACTGAGGATTTTCTTTATGGGAAGAACAAGATGTCACCATTTCTCACCCTGTCCCAACTACATGTTGTTGAAGTAAAGCTCCCAGAAAGTATGGTAGAGAGGTAGGAAATCTTTTCTTATTCCTAGTACCAGCTTATGAAATTGAAGACCTGCTTTGGCCATGGCGTATAGAGAAGACTATTCCCTGATCACTCTTGCTCTTAGCTTCTAAGACAGTGGCTCAATAACAGGAATGGCAAGCCAAAAGGACCCAAGGTTGTCACCCTCCCCAAGGAGTGCTGAGCCCCTAGAGGAGGGGTGCCATTCCCAGAGAAGCTTAGTAGTGTCCTCACCCTTAACTTCAAAGTCCAGGCTCAGAGATTTTCCCAGGTGTGGGCAAAGAGGAACAGCCACTGAAACAGCTCCTAATCTCTTCCCCAAAATTTGACTTTATTTATAGCAGAGAGTGAAGAAGTTTAAGCCTAAAGTCATCCTCAAGAACAATAGAGGTTGTGGTGAAACAAACGTAAGAGGAGATCCAAAAATACAGACTAAACTGTAGGCTAGCTAGTTTTTAGCTATTTCAGTAAACCTGGAAGTAGAAAGTTGGGAGGAATACTCGGGGTGAGCACAAAAATGAAATAGTAACCTCAGCTATTGAAAAGAGCCAGAATTTAATTGGATTCGCTTGTAGAATTTTAATAGCTTAAGTAATGCCCTACAGAATTATTAGAAAACTGAGTAAGCAGCTAGGGCAATTTAACACCTGGGCCTGGTCAAGAAAGAGAGTCCTCCTAAACCACTTGTCGTCTCTGGATGACTAGAAACAACATTCAAGTCTGAATGCTGTGTGTGTGTGTACACATGTGTATGCATAAGGAATAGAAGGGGGTAGACTCAACTAAATAATCATCTAAAGCAGTCACTAAACATATAAACAAAAATAACAATAAGACGCTGAAAGGGAAGGTGGAACCAGTATCCAGAATTGGTACAATATATTATCTAATATGACATTTTTAACAAAAAATTTATAAGGCATGAAAAGAGAGGAAAAAACAACTCATACACCAGAATGAAGGCATACACACACACACACACACACACACACACACACACACACACACCCCTGTGAGAGAACCAGATAACAGATTTATCAGATTTTAAGGTAGCCATTATAAACATGTTTAGAGAATTAAAGAAAACCATGATTAAAGAAGTAAATGGTGATATGGTGACAATGTCACATCAAGAAAGGCTATCAATAAAGAGAAAGTATAAACAAGAACCAAGCAGAAATCACGGATTTGAGAATTATCTTAACAGAAATAAAAAATTCACTAGAGGGGCTCAATAACAGACTGAAATTTCAGAAGAAAGAATAGGATAACTTGAAGATAGATTGATATAGGGATGATGCAAGCCTAAAAATGTAGAGAAAATTAGTGAAGAAAAATGCAGACTCAGTGAAATGTGAGGAACTATTAAGCACACCAAAATAGATATAATGAAAGTACTAGAAGAAGGGAGGAAGAGAACAAAGCATAGAATGCATTAGAAGAGATAATGTTTAAATTTTTTTAATGTTTATTTAATTTTGAGAGAGAGAGTAAATGAAAGCTAAAAAAAGACTTTCCTAGATTAAAAACAAAAACAAAACCAAACAAAAATAAACTGAGAGAAATTGATGCAACTAGATTCACCTTACAAGAAATATTTACACATTTCTTCAGGCTGAAAGCAAGTGACCCCAGATAATAATTTGTATTCACACAAAAAAACAAAAGCTCAGTAAAAGTAATTATATAATTTTACAAGACAGAAGAATTCATATTTTCCTCTTTATTCTCTGCTGGTTTAAATCAAATGCATAAAATATATTTATAGTATATTATTGGGTCTATGAAAAATAAATACAATATATATATAATATATCTTTCAACAATAGTGCAAAAGAGGTGAATAGAGTAAAACTGTTTTGGGTTAAGAAAATGACAACAGATAAAATTCTATATTATTGGGTTTAAAACAGTAGTAAATATGTATAATTATTGCAAAAGGGGAAGAGGGAATAGAGAAACATGTCTATTTATCACTAGAATTAAGCAATTATGGATCAGAAAGTAATTCAGATAAGTTCAAATGTATATGATAAACTGTAAAGCAGTAATAAATGTAAAAATAATATAACTTACATAATGAAATTATTATTAAACATTAATATGTATATGATGAAAGATTTACTTAATAAAAAAGAATTTTAAAAAATAGAGAAACAAAATATGTCAGAAAACCTGTAGAAAATTTTAAAAAGTGAAATGGCAGACATAAATCCAACTGTATAAATAACAACATTAAGTGTAAATGAATTAAATACATGTTCCATTTATATACTATCTAAAGGGTACACTACTATGAAGCATTTGAAGAATACCAACTCCTTATAAAATATTTTTCCCTGAAAAAATAGGAGGGAAAACACTTGACAGCTTATTCTGTGAAGCCACCATTATCTTGATACCAAAACTAAAGAGAGCACACCAAAACTAGAGATCAATACATTTTATAAATATGTATGCAAAAATATTCCACAAAATACCAGCACACTGAATCCAACAAAATGAAAATAATTATACAATATGGCCTAATGGTATATATCCCAGGAATTCAAAAACATTTCAATATCTCATGTCAATTAATGTAATACGTCATATTAAAAGAATAAAAAAAATCACATGCTAGTTTCAAGAGATGCAGAAAAATAATAAAAACACAACAATATTTCATGATGAAAACACTTAATAAACTAGGCATAGAAAGAAACTCCCTTAACCTCTAAAAATAATCTACAAAGATCCTCAGTTATAACATACTTAATAGTAAAAGACTGAATTCTCTCCCCCTAAGATCGGGAACAACAAAGAATGTTCGCTTTCACTACTTCTTTTCAACATTATTTTGGGAATTTTATCCATGTCAATTAGGTAAGAAAAAGAAACAAAAGTCATCTAAAGTGGAAAGAAAGAAGTAAAAATAACACTACCACAGATGACATGATCCCGTGTGTCTTAAGGAATCCATTCAAAAACTATTAGAAATAACAAATGAATCAGTATGTTCACAGGATACAAGATTCATTACACTTGAAATTGCAGCAAACATTCTGAATGTGAAAATAAGAAAACAATTCTATTTAAAATATCTTCAAGATAATACTCAGAAATAAGTTTACAAAATAAACGCAAAGCTTATCCTCTGGAAAACAAAAAACATTCCTGAAATAAGTTAAGATATAAATAATTGAAAAAGCACCTGTTTCATGAATCAGAAAATGTAACATTGTTAAGACTGAAGTAACTCTAGACTGAGACTCAGTGCAACCCAATTAGCATCCTAGCTGATGTCTTTGTAGAAATTGACAAGCTGACTCTATAATTCATATAGAATTGCAAAGGACCTACAATAAGTTACCACTTCACACCCACTAGGGTGACTAGAAACAAAAGTCAGATAATAATAAGAGTTAGTAAGGATTTGAGGAAGTAGGATACCTTCATGAATTGCCGGTAGGAATATAAAATGACACAGTCACTTTGGAATAGTCTGGCAGTTTATCAAACAATTAGAGTTACCATATGACCCAGAAAATTTCTGACTAAGTATACACTTAAAAAAAATGAAAACCTATGCTCACACAAAAACTTTTACAAATGTTCAGAGCAGTATTCATTATTCATAATAACCAAAAAATAGAAACAAGTCAGTGCCCATTGACAACTGGGTAAACAAAATATATCTATATGTTGGGTCCTAATACCTTTTTTATCTGGGGAGTCCTCAGGAAGCAGTGGTGTTTTTTTGTTTTCTTGTAGAAAAGTAGAATCTGAGGAAAGATAAAAAGAAACAAAAAACTTTTTAAAGTCTCTGGAACTAGCATCCCATCCAAAATGATCATTTCTATTCACATTCTAACAGTTAAGGAGGCAAGCCCTGAATCAATGATGAAGGAATATCTTCTCTACCTAATAGAATGGTAGATACTGCAAAGCCATGTGGCAAAAGGTGTGGTTGTATAACCCTGTGAAGGGAAGAAGGGAAGAGCTGTGAACAAGAATTCAATCTGATATAGTACAAATTATGGTTGTGATTCCAGGCTATCTCTAAGGTTTCCTCCTTAGAATTTAATTTGTTCTCTTCTCATAGACTGCAGTGTGAAAATGGAAGTAACCAAACTTCAAACACGTAGGTTAGGATGATATACTTAGAGATGCCAGACTTATAGGACCGAAGGAACCTGGGTGCCAGAAATACCTCTTTGAGCAGAGCTAAGCTGTAAACATAGATTTCTGGGCTGCTTATGAGAGACAATCTATGGCTATGTTATTAAAATTTCTGTATTTTGAAAGATCTTACAGTATGCTTAATTTAATAGTACGGTTACTATAATCTTAATGTGGCTGATCTTACTAAGTGCTATCTGGGTGTAGTAAAACAGCAGAATATATCAACCATAATCAAACATATTAGTAAATACAAACACATTTGTTTTTTCCCTGAGTGTTTAACAGTGAAAATTAAATCTGCTGCATAATAAATTACAAGTATAAAGGGTATCATCAAAGTCAAAGTTTAGGTATAACAAGGGAGATCTAACTAGTCTATTGATTGAGTCAAGAAAGGCCTCTTTAAAGAAGTGGTGTTTAAAGTGATTCCTAATGGCAGAATGGTATTTACATAGGTAAAGGGGCTAAGGGTGTTAAAAGGTGTTCCGAACACAGAGAAAACCAAGTCATTTAATGACACACAACAGGAAAAAACATGGCATACTGAGGAAGTGAAACGCATTCTAATGGCCAGAGTTCAAAGAGTGAGGAAGGAGGACGAGAAGTGGAGGCCAGATCTTAGAGACTCATATGAAAGATACGGAACTGTGAATAAAATTTAAAAATAAATACAATGATACAGTACTGTATACAGTACAGAAGCTATAAACACAGCTTCAAACAGGATATGATATATAATGTTTACGTTTAAACATCTTCAGAATATAGATAATTAGATTTTGCTGACTAAGAAGAATAATTCAGTTTGGGGCATGTTGGGAGGGTCATTCCTTCAAGATATTTAAGCAGAGACATTCAAACAGTTGGAAATCTAGATGGGGATTCAGTCAACATTTCAACAGGTCATATGTGTTTTACAGTTACTGTAATACAGATGATAAGAATCAAAGTAAAACTGATCCTTTTTTATTAATTCTGTATTTGTAAATCTGCCTACTATGATTTGCGATCCCCAAATCAATAAACGTTAGTGTTTTCCTGGACAAGTACAGGACACATGCCTGCCCCCGAAAGATCCCAACTGCGATGGCATAGGGGATACTCAGTCCTCTTGCTTTACTCTCATATTGCATGGTCTATTTAGTGGCACTTTTTTTTTTTTCTGATGATTTCATCATTTAAAATGGCCCGAAGAATAGTGCTTAAGTGCTGTCTAGAGTCCTTACCAATTAAGAAAACTGTGATGCGCTCTATGGAGAAAATATATATGCTAAATAAGATCTGTTCAGCCAGGAATTACAGTGCTGCCGTCCATGTATTCAGTCTTAATGAATGAAAGAGCAGTGTATTTCAACAAAGTGCCTTTAAACAGATAAACATATAAAACAGTTATGTTTTGATCAGTTGACAAAAATGCTGCAGCCAGAGGCTTAAAACTTAATCGGATTTCTCCTCATGTCAATAATTCAGTATTCGCTAATTCAGACTTGGCAGTGGCTTCTTAGTACATAATTATTCTAAATAACGAGAATGAAATGTAAATAAAGTGTAAAGTTTCTTATATTTGCCCGCCTATCCTTTAAGACACAGGAATTTAAATTTAGAACTTTAAGAATGTTTATGAGCAGGGACTTTATAGACATGTTTTATTGAGGAGAGAGCTACTATGCTATATATTTCTGCTGGCTTTCAATATATTTCATTTTGTGTTCTTATACAATAGCATCCGTCAAATAACATTTAATCATTCATCTAGATTATTTTAAATTACTAACAACATATAATTAATGGGAATATACATGGGAAACAAACAATTCAATGGACATAAAACATTTTGAGAGCAACTGGCAATAGTAGAGATTCAAATATAAATAAAGTATATGTATTTCACATAATTAGGACCTTTACTCAGAGTAAAAATACATTTGTTGAAAAAACGTTGGCTAGCCTGATTTGTCCTATAATTAATATACTAATTCATTGTGAAGTACAGCTTCATTGCCCATTATTTTTCTATTTTTAAAAAATTTTTTAATGGTTTATTCATTTTTGAGAGACAGAGACAGCATGAGCAGGGGAGGGCCAGATGAGGGGGACACAGAATCTGAAGATGGGCTCCAGGCTCTGAGCTAGATGTCAGCACAGAACCCGACATGGAGCTCGAACCCACGAACTTGAGATCATGACCTGAGCTGAAGTCAGACACTTAACTGACTGAGCCACCCAGGCTCCCCAATTGCCCATTATTTTAAAATAGTACAACTTCATACTCTGAAATATAAGGCAAATGGACTAATACTTGCAACAAATTATGTCTATGATTTTTTCCAGGCTTATATATAGGTATAAGCTTATGAAAATTATTAAAAAGTAAACTTTCTTTAAGAATAAAATTATTAATTTGTGTACAATGTTATCTAAAAATTGGATGTAGGTGACTAAAGATAACCAAAATTCAAAACTTGTAACTTACACTGAAAAGTCTACTGAACAACTGATGGGTCAACAAAGAAATCAAAGAAGATATCAAAAACAAACAAAAACAGAGACAAATGTAAATGAAAGCACAAGAGTCCAAAATCTTTGTGATGTAGTGAAAGCCATTCTAAGAGGGAAATTTATAGTGATACAGGCATGCTTCAAAGAACAAAAGTATCTAACAATCTAATTTTATATTTTAAAAATATAAAAACAAAGCCAAAAGTTAGAAGGAAGAAAATATTAAAGATTACAGTGAAATAAAGGAAATAGTTACTAAATTACTTAAAAAGGAAAATAAGAGAAAGTTCTTTGAAAAGATGTATAGAAATGATAAGGTTTAGCTAGGACTCAATTCATTTTTCAATCAGAAATGAAAGAGAAATAACAAACACAACAGAAATTAAAAAGGGAAAAAAGAATGAGACAAATATGATAAATTATGTGTCAATAAATTGGACAACCTACAACAATGGATAGAAGCATAGTCTTTCAAAACTAAATCAGGGAGAAATACAAACAAAATCTGAACTAATTATGAATGAAAGTGAATCAATAATAAAAACAATCCCAAAAGACAAATGTATAGGACCAGATAGCTTCACGGGTGGTTTTTATGAAATATTTAAAGAAGAACTAACACCCATTCTCCTCAAACTATTTCAAAAAGAATATAAGAGAAATAAAAGTTTCCAAATTTATTCTTTGAGACCAGCATTATCCTGACTCCAAAACTAAAGACACTACAGAAAATGAAAACTACAGGCCAATATCCCTGGTGAATATAGATGCAAAAACATAGATTTTAACAAAGCATTAGCGAACCAATTGAACAATGCATTAAAAGGATAATTCTCCATAATCAGGTGGCATTTATTTCAAGGAGACAAGGATGGTTTAATATCTGCAATTAAATCAACATGATACATCACATTAACAAAATAAAAGATAAAAACTATATGGTTATTTCAATAGATGCAGCAAAAACATTTGACAAATTTCAACATCCATTCATGATAAAAGCTCTCAAAGTGGGTTCAGAACAAACATACCCCAACATAATAAAGGTTATATAGACAAACATACAACTAATATCATACTCAATGCTGAAAACTGAAAACATATCCTCTAAGATCATTAAAAAGATGAGGATATCCACTTTCATCACTTTTATTCAACATAGAATGGGCAATCCTAGCTACAGCAATCAGACAAGAGAAATAAAAGACATTCATTGGCAAGGAAGAAGTAAAATTGTCACTATTTGCAGATAATATGATACTGTATGGAGAAAACTGTAGAGACTCAACCAAAAAAATTAGAATGGGGGCATCTGGGTAGCTCAGTCGGTTGGGCATCTGGCTTCGGCTCAGGTCATGATCTCACAATTTGTGGATTCAAGCCCTGCATCGGGCTCTGTGCTGACAGCCAGCTCAGAGCCTGGAGCCTGTTTCAGATTCTGTGTCTCTTTCTCTCTCTGGCCCTCCCCTGCTCACACTGTCTGTCTGTCTGTCTGTCTGTCTCTCTCTCTCTCTCAGAAATAAATTTTTAAAAATTAAAAAAAATAGAATAAATGAATTCAGTACAGTTGGAGGATACCAAATTAGTATACAACAACCTGTTGCATTTCTGTACACAAACAATGAAATCACAGAGAAATAAAGAAGGCGTTCCCATTTCCATTCGTTCCAAAAAGAAAAAGAAAAAGAAAACATGAATGAATTTAACCAATTTAACCACTAAGATGAAACACTTTCATTCTGACAATTATAAAGCATTGAAGAACAAAAGTGAAGATGACAAAACATATGGAAATATACTATACACATGGATTGGATTAATTAATATTGTTAAGATGGCCGTATTACCCAGAGCAGTTTACAGATTCAATACAATCTCTATCAAAATATCAATGATATTTATCACAGAAGTGGAACAAATAATCCTAATAGCTGAATGGAATCAGAGAAGACCCACAATCACCAAAGCAATCTTGACAAAGAAAAAATCTGGAGGTATCACAATCTCTGCTTTCAAGATACACTTTAAAACAACAGTAATCAAAACAGTATGGTACTGGCACAAATACAGATAGATAGTGGAACAGAAGAGAGACCCCAGAAATAAATCCACACTGTATGGTTTGTTAAAAAATGGAGTCTCTTCAATTAATGATATTGGGAAAATTGGACAGCTACATGAAAAAGAATAAAACTGGACTTTCCTTATTTTCAAGTTATTTATTTATTTTGAGAGAGAGAGAGAGAGAGAAGGAAAGAAAGAATCCCAAGCAGGCTCCACACTTAACATGGAGCCCGACACAGGGCTCAATCCTATGACCTTGGGATCATGACCTGAGCTGAAATCAAGAGTCAAGTGCTCAACTGACTGAACCACCCAGGTGCCCCTGGATTACATTCTAACACTGCACACAAAAATAAACTCTACATGTCTTAAAGACCTAATGTGAGACCTAAAATTATACAACTCTTAAAAGAAAACATAGACAGTAATACATTTGATATCAGCTTTAGCAACACCTTTCTAGATATGCATCCTCAGGCAGGGGAATCAAAAATAAAAATAACTTATTAGGCCTATATGAAAATAAAAAGCTTTCGCACAGTAAAAGAAAACCATCAAGAAAATATAAAGGCAGTGTACTGAATAGAAGTTATTTGCAAAGAATCTATCCCGTAAGAGTTTAATGTCCAAAATATATAAAGAATTTAACAAGTCACATCTCAAAAACAGTCCCATTAAAAATAAGTAGTTTAGGGGCGCCTGGGTGACTCAGTCTGTTAAGTCTCCAACTTCTGCTCAGGTCATGATCTCATGGTCCGTGGGCGTGAGCCCGGTGTCGGGCTCTGTGCTGCCAGCTAGCTCGGAGCTGGAGCCTGTTTCAGATTCTGTGTCTCCCTCTCTCTCTGACCCTCCCCTGCTCACTCTGTCTCTCTCTCTCAGAAATAAATAAAACATTTTTTAAAAAGTAGTTTAAATAGACATTTTCCAAAATAAAAAAAGCATACAGCTGGCCAACAGACACAGGAAAAGATGCTGAACGTCACTAATTATTAGGGAAATGCCAATAAAACTGAGATAATACCTTACAATTGTCAGAATATTTCTTATCTTATCAAAAAGATAAAAATAACCAGTGTGACAAGGATGTAGGAAAAAGGAAACCCTTGTGCACTGCTGGTGGAAATGTAAACTGGTGCAGTCCCTGTGGAAAAGAGTATGGAAGATTTTCAAAAAATTGGAAATAGAAATACCATATGATTAACTAATTCCACTATAGGGTATTTATCCAAGAAAATGAGAACAATTCAAAAAGATACATGTACCCCTATGTTTACTGAAGCATTATTTATAAAAGCCAATATACAATATTCAAAACACAGCCCAAGTGTCCATTGATAAATGAATGAATAACGTTGTGGTATATTATGATTAAATACTACTCAACCTTAAAAAAAGAATGAGATCTTGCCAACTGTAACAACATGGATGGACCTAGGGTGTATTATCTTCCCCCAAATAAGTCAGACAAAGACAAATACCATATGATTTTATTTATTTGTGAAATCTTAAAAAATGTGAACAAATGAACAAGTTTAACAGAATCAGAATATAACACAGAGAACAAACTGGTTGTCATAACATAGCTGTGTGGAGAGATAGGCAAAATAGGTGAAGAGGAGTAAGAGATAACAAAATCACAGGCATGAAAAGTCCAGCGTTGGCAGATGACATAATACTATATATGGAAAACCCTAAAGATTCACCAAAAATAAAACAAAACAAACCCAGAATGATAATTCAATAAGAACACAAGATGCAAAACCAGTATACAGAAAAGCATTGCATTTCTATATGCTAATAATAAGTAGCTAAAAGAGAAATCAGAAATGTCCCATTTAAAATTGCACCAAAAATAACAAAATACAGGGGCACCTGGGTGTCTCAGTCAATTAAGTGTCCAACTTCAGCTCAGGTCATGATCTCTCGGTTTGTGGGTTCAAGCTGACAGCTCAGAGCCTGGAGTCTGTTTCAGATTCTGCATCTCCCTCTCTCTCTACCCCTCCCTCACTCGTGCACTTTCTCTCTCCATCTCAAAAATAAAGTATAAAAAACTTTTGTAATAAAAATAAATAACAAAATACATAGGAATAAACTTGACCAAGGAGGTGAAAGAACTGTACTCTGAAAATTATGAAACATTAATGAAAGAAATTGAAAATGACACAAATGGAAAGCTATTCCATGCTCATGGAGTGGGAGAAAAATATTGTTAAAATATTTGTACTACACAAAGCAATGTGCAAATTTAATGCAATCCCTATTAAAATACCAACGGCATTTTTCACAAAGTTAGAAAAAATAATTCCCTAATTTGTATGGAACCAAAGAAAACCCTAAAAGCCAAAGCAATCTTGAAAATAAAACAAAACTGTAGGCATCACAATCTCAGTATTCAATATCTACTACAAAGATGTAGTAATCAAAACAATATGGTACTGGCACTAAAAGAGACACATAGGTTGTAGGGAATAAGCTTAGGAGTTTCCAGAGCCTGCAGTGGTGGGTTAACAAGACATAAAGAATTAGAAAGCCATAGGATGCTCTCACCCAAGTTTGGGTAAATAAAATTAGGTAAATAAGTATAGAATGGGGGCAAGGGACGTCACCAGTATAGAACAAAGGTATATGAGGTAGACAAGATTAGGTATTCAGGGCAGAAATGTCCCCCAATTTAGTACTATAGCAGAAAGCTGCTTTCACAGGAAGGAAAGACCAAATTAGGTAAACAGGGCTATAGACCTCTGTGAGGCGAAGTTGCCAGGGTGGAGCTAATTAGCAAAAGAAAGGGGTCTTGCTGACCCTGAAGTAGCAGGCTCTGTCTTTCTTGTCCCCTAGACCAGTTTAATTAAACAGAGGTGGTGCCTCATGTCTGCTGTAAACAACCTTCTCCTGGGCCCCAGGATTTCTTTTTATATTAACCCAAACCCCTAAGCCCATGTATCTTCAAAACCCCCTTTCCCTCATGCCCATGAGTTAATGTTCACAGTTTCATTGTCTCTTTGTGCATGTCCATCACCATGATCACCATGTTTGTAAGCCATCTGATCCTAATAAAAATGGAGCAAGAACCCTTAATCGGGATGCTTGTCTTTTCCTGGACATTAGCCATCTCTCGCATTTTTAATTCTGCATCCCGCTTTCTTGCTGGACAAGAAAGAACTCCAGACCCCGAGTCTAAGACAATAGATTAATAGAACACTATAGAAAAGTAGGAACTAAACTGAGGATTATATGGTCAATTGATTTTTGACAAAGGAGGCAAGGATATGCAGTGGGAAAAAGAGTCTCTTCAACAAATGGCGCTGGGAAAACCGGACAGCTACGTGCAAAAGAATGAAACTAGATCACTTTCTCATGCCACACACAAAAATAAACTCAAAATAAGTTAAAGACTTAAGTGTAATACCTGACACCATTAAAATCCTACAAAATAGCACAGGCAGTAATTTCTCTTTGGCTATAGCAACAAGTTTTTTTTTTTTTTTTTAGAAATGTCTCCAGAGGCAAGGGAAACAAAAGCAAAAATGAACTATTGGGATCTCATTAAAAAATAAATAAGTAAATAAAACTGTGCAGCAAAGTAAATAATCAACAAAATGACAACCTACTGGATGTGAGAAGATTGAAAATGACATGTTCAATAAAGGTTTAGCATCCGAAATATATAAAACACTTGTATAGTTCAATAGTTGAAAAAGAAGTAATCCAAGTTAAAAAATGGACAGAAAAAAATGAACAGATATTTCTCCAAATTAGACATCTAGATGCCAATGGATACATGAAAAGTTGCTCAACTTCACTCATCATCAGGGAAATGCAAATCAAAGCTATAATGTGATGTCACCACACACCTGTCAGGATAGCTAAAATCAATAACACAAGAAACAAATGGTGGATGTATGGAAAAAAAGAAATTCTCTTGCACAACTGGTGGGAATGCAAATTGCTGCAGCCTTGTGGAAAACTGTTTGGAGGTTCCTCAAAAAATTAAAACCACCCTATACTCCAGGAATTGTACTACTGGATATTTATCCAAAAAATATAAAAGCACTAAGTCAGAGAGATATAGACACTCCTACGTTTATTATACCATTATATACAATAGCCAAGATACACAAGTGTTTCAAATTTCAACCAATACATGAATGGATAAGGAAGATGTAGTATATATACATGATGGAATATTACTCAGCCATCAAAAATGAAATCTTGTCATTTGCAACAATATGGGTAGAGCGGGGGAGTACAATGCTAAGAGAAATAAGTCAGTCAGAGAAAGAAAATACCATACAATCCCACTCATATGTGGAATGTAAGAAACAAAAAAAAAATGAGAATGGGGATTAAAGAATATGCCTATCATGGTGAAAAAAATAAAATGAAATGATAAAACAGAAAAATAAACTTACGTATGTTGCATTTTCATCCTCTTGATTAGCGAGTCAAAGATATTTGGAATTTCTTATGTACATGCCTTCAAACATTTTGGTTTAGCCTAAATCTAAGCATAGATTTGTCATTATTTTTATTTTTTATTAAATTTCTCATGTGCATTAGAAAGGCCATTCTTTGGTCTGGCTCAATTAGTATGAATCCCTTAATGCTAACGACTAATATACCAGACATCTTACACTCTTCACAATCAATAAAATCTGCATTTCAGAGGTCAGGTCAGAAACTTCTTGTACAACATTACTTTGATGCTTGGCACAGGCTGTCTAATGGCCATATAGTGCAATCTTACACTTAGAACTTCTCCCAGCTTCTAACAAAAAATAATTAAAAAAAAAAAAACTCCCTAATTTATATTGTACTACCTCCCAGCTGTGTTAATGCCACTTGAAATAAAGTTAAACTTCTATTTTCAAAATTTAAATAAACTTTCCCAACACTTTTTCCATTAAAGTACAGTTTCAAAATATGTTATTAAAAAGTGTCCTTTAAGTTGATATTCATAGGCTTAGCTTTCAAGTGAGCATTGTGTTTTAAGTAACTAAGTAAAGCAAAATCTGAAAAAAAAAAAAAAGTCAGCTAGTAACCAATTAAGTAAGCACTGCGTTCAGTATCTACATGCCAAGCTACAGGATATTTTGGGAACATGTAATTCAGATAAATACATCATAAACTACTTGACTTATTTTACATTGTTTTCCTTACTGTGGTAGCAATGATTGCATGTTCCTCACAGACGTTACATTTATTTCCTTCTTTCTGCCATCCTGGCAACCTATAAGTTGCACTTCATAAATAAGAATTAACTTGGCAAGAGTATGTATCTCTTCTTAAGATTAAAGAAGTAGGAAATAAACTCCACATCGTCTCTTAGCTCAAACGATTGCTTCTGTGTTCAGGGATGAATATAACCATCGGAGGCTACAATGTATGAATTACTGTCACAAGTAAAAGCAAAAGAATATTAATTATGTCAAATGAACTAAGAGACAGATGGAGCCATTAAAACTTCAAGAAGTGGCCAAATATTATTAATTCATATGGCATTCATTATATCACTACTGATCGTACCAGATTCCTTTTGGTATTATTAGATATGATGTGCAAAGCTGTAAGGTTTTCAAGAAATTTCTATACAAAAAAATCTGCTGCAATGAAGTCACTTAAGCAGCAAAGAGGGTACCGATGGCTCACTTCAGCATTTCTTATCTGTCACTGTATTTTAGGAAAAGACCTATATTATCTTACTATGTATCAAGCTCTACTCTGTTAGAAATAAAAAAGAAAATAGAAATATGAATTCAAATAATAGAATAAAAGGGTTTCTTTCTCTCCTTCCAGTTCTATATAAACAAAACTATTGTTTGGTTAAAAATGTAGTTGTTGTGCCATGTTATAGCATGATACAAATTAGAGTCATTAAAAGTAATTACTTTCTGTTGTTTGTGTAGGTTGCCTAGGAGATGAGTAAAAGTTCCAAAAGTGTTATATCATTATTAATAGTGAGGAGAGTATTATTACTGCTCTTGGCAGTAGAGCCTAATCAACTAGGCTCTTACCAAGAGCCTAATATGTACAAGGCATCGTTTAAATATTTTACATATATTTTAATCTTCCTAACAGATCCAAAGATAGATATTGCTATTATTCTTTTATGTTAAATATTTATGATCAGATAGTCAAGCCAAAGTTTGCAGCCAGTAAGATGTATGGGGTATCTTAATGTCTGAATTATTGAATTCTGAGTTAATAGACACAGGAAGATTAGTCATAACTATTTTTCTTAACCCAACCATGGTAATTCGGCAGGGCCAATTAACAGTGAACACATATTTCATGACCCAGTAGTGGTCACTCCATGCCATATTCTGCATGTTTTCCTTTAATTATATATTCCCTTTCAAACACTGGGGAAGTATTTGACATTAGAAAAATATTTCAAAGATCGATTTCTAAGACATTCCCACTAGTATAATGCAAACCAGTACTGCTCACAGTAGAATGGATGTCATGCTGTTTTGTCTCTTACTGAAATGCTTGTCTCTGAGTTTTGAGAAAAGTGAGATTGGTTTTTATTTTTTAAATCCCTCAAGTCAAATGAGTATAGGCAGAAAGTGAGACAGTATGAACCTGAACTTTATATAGTCTGCTTTGATTTGCCTTGAGTAAGGCTAATGATTTACCTAATGTATGAAGTAAAATGACACCCTGAGCAAGTAGGTGAGTTGTGTGGGAATTCTCCGTGGAATTAGGTTATGGTCCCCTTCATAAAGAAATGACAATTCTTCCTTTATTCTTTCAGACTGTATGAACAAAACGCCAAAACTTTTTAAAAGTGAAAGATTGGCAAACACAAGTGTACACACACACGCAAAGTGATCCAAAGGTTTTATGTAATATTAGGCAACAATTTTTCATGTAATATATGTTTCCAAATATTAAATAGAAAGGTCTATATCTATCTATATATACATAGATATATGCCACCAGTAAAATTACTCGTGTTTATTTTTTATGCTAAATAAATACTGCTTATTCTATTTGCCTGTAAATTTTCACTCTGGTCAGAATTGAGCGTGCTATAAAAAGAAAAACTGAACTTGCTTTCTCCTTTCTTTTATTTCTTTTCCTTTCTTCTTTTCAAGTGTTTTGTTCAATAAAACCAGTAACAGAGGGTTATTATAGTGAATGGGACACAGGGACAAAACTATCATGCTTCAAATCTAAGAATTGTCTTTATTTAACAATTCAGAAGCAAGCCACAGAAAGGACTGGAAAGCAGCTGGGCCTTAATGTGTGATTAGAAACAAGATGGTTAATACCTTAGGATATGTCCAAGCTTTTTCTTAGTCTCTTGTTCCACCTTTCTCTAAAACCATTACCCTTCTTCTCAGCTCCTGCCCCATATGTAGTCTCAACCACACGGTAATAAAACATCTGCTACAATAACTAGCACACAACGAGTGCTAACTGTGTGCTAAAATGCTCTTAATGCTTCACAAGTCATTGAACCAGTAATATGCCTATAAGTCAATATTAGTGGGATCTGGATTTTGAGAGGCAGCATATCATAGAAAGGAGAAACCAGATTCTTTGGCTCTTTTGATTCTTTGGCTCTTTGGCTTCCAGATACTTTGGCAGGAGGTAATACTTCCTGCAAGTATTATGGATATTTTAATTTTGCCAAATAAAAACATTTTGAATATAGAAAACTATGGCACAGGCAATGGCTGTTTAACCCAGGACAGAAATCCATCCAGTCTTACATAAAGATTGTCACCTCTACCTTATACTGCTGTCCCAGTCAAGGGATGTATGTCCAATAGCCATGGATTCCACTGTATAGAGGAGGAAAAATAAGTTCTTGGGAAAAATATTAGAACATCTACATATATTTAATCTAAAAATTAACAAAGACATTAAGCTGTACTAATATTTGATGTACAGTTTCTGCCATGGCTCTCCTTGGCCCAGGGGACTGTCTTTCATGTATCACAGGAGTTCCTACTTTAAGTTCCACAGTATGAAGTGTCTTCGCTGCTCCCCTTGCTTTCGGAGTATTGCAATATGCCGCATGTGCAGGCCTTGGGAATGCCCTGATTTTAATTCCACTACCTCTCACAAAACTGTTATATGACCTTGAAAATTCTTCAACGAAACCACAGTGAAGGTTAAGCAAATACACAAATATGAGGAAACAAAAATGAATCAAACGACTGTACGTGTGTGTATGTACATATATAGCCATCCTTACATGCTCTTTATTAGCTGTACTACAGTGCCAAAGAATGGTAACAATCTAAACTAGTACATCCAGAATTTTGCTAACATTTTTTTAAGTTTATTTATTTTTGAGAGAGAGAAGGGCAGAGCTGAGTGGGGGAGGGGCAGAGAGACTGGGAGACACAGAATCAGAAGCAGGCTCCAGGCTCTGAGCTGTCAGCACAGAACCCAATGTGGAGCTCAAACCAACAGACTGCAAATTCATTACCTGAGTCGAAGTTGGACATTTAACTGACTGAGCCAGCCAGGCATGCCTTTGCTAACATTTTTTAAATACTCATTTGGAATATGGATTAACCACTAATATAAGTGAAACACTATATTCACAGGGACTGTTGCAATAAGGAAGCTAAAACCAACTCCAGGATGTCTTCGATATGCTAAATTCTCAACTCAAGATCTTTATAATAGAATATTTACAGAAATTTAATGATGAAGTAGGAAGAATGATGAAAATCATTTCAGGTAGAACACTGAATATCTTATTTATTTAAAAATTCTTTTAATGTTTATTTATTTTTGAGAGAGAGAGAGAGAGATGGAGGGTGAGGAGGGGAGGGGCAGAGAGAGAGGCAGACACAGAAACTGAAGTGGGCTTAAGGATCCCAGCTGTCAGCACAGGGTCCCACAGAGGGCTTGAACCCACGAACCATGAGATAATGACCTAAGCCAAAGTCAGACGCTTAACTGACTTAGCCACCCAGGCACCCCAAACACTGAATATTTTAAGGCAAAATACTTAAAAGAATAGTTAAACATAAAGACAGATACCATTTATATTCATTTAATATAAAGAAAGGTGATTCAAATTTCATGTTTCTTAATTTTTTTGAATTCCTGATGAAAAGTGGCTGTCAGTAGACTACTATCTAGAAAATAAAAACAAAAAACAGGAGACTTAACTGTTCTTTTGTAAAATTACCTTGCTTTACCCTTCATATTATTTTTTTTTATTTAAGAAGAGGTTTCAAAGTTAGTCTTTCACATCACAGGTAAAATTTTCTGCATTGTCAGTTTTCTTTATAGATAATAATATATGTCATTCATTCCTTTTGCCTTACGACTTTTCCTTTAAATCTCTTTGGCTTTCCAGCTAGTTTATTATTATCTTTTTCTCTCACATTTAGTTTTCTCTTCTATGCATTCAACTTTTCTGAAAATTTATAAACCACATATAATATTCCTTTTCAAATTTATCTGGTTCCCATGTAAAAGTGTCAAAGTAGGACTAATTTGTCTTTGATGCAATACTTATCTCCCTTTATAGCACAAACTTTGAAATAAACCTGTAGAATTATATTGTGACAGTCAACATCGAGGGATGTGATAACATTTATTTTTGTAAAATTACATCCTCCCCCAAAAGGTCTTATCTTTTCCTTTTCATTCTTTATTGTCTCGAATATTACTCTACAAGATTGATTGATAAACAGAAACATTGGACAGATTTTTACTGCAGAGCTACATATAAGGCTCTGTTGAACTAATGTACAATCTGTTTTACCCACTAGTGTTTCTTTCTAGCATGAAGATAATTTATTCCTGAATAATTTGAAGGGTTTGTTTTTCCATTAACAAAGTCAGTGAATAAAATATGTAATATATATGGTAAATATCCACAATTAAAACATTTCTTTCCATGAAATATTTTCTGACTGTAAATGTATTATAATCAGTTTTATTGACCTAGAACTGTGCACAAGGATTTAGGGACTGAATCGCTTAGTTGTAAACAGTATGTAGCAAAAAGCATCAATAGTTCATACAACAATTTTGCCATGTAGTAAAATGCAGCATGGTAAAATTTGTGCTTAGTCCCACTAATTTAGCTATTTCTCTTAAGTGGGAGAGTAATTATATAAAAGGGTTCAGAGAGACAAGGGCTCAAGTGGCAAGATAATTGGCCTAAATTTCTGTCCTCTTTGTATGCTAAGCCAGTGACATCTGAAAAGACAAAATATCCTCCCCAATATATTGGATCAAATACATTAAATTAGCTATAAAGTACTATATGCAAAACACTGACATGGTCATAGCTTAATGCACAAAAAAAGAATCAAAATAATATAATGAATATATAAACTGATTATGGAAAATTAAATGTCAAAATATATAAAATACCAAGATATACTAAGATCATAAAGTTGATATCTATTTTATTTAGATTTTCTTTTTAAAAATTTGCCAATTTTTTTCAAAATTCAAGATTTGCTGTCTATGTGAAACTTTGGTATTTTCTGTTCCTCATTTTCCTCTTCAAATATATTCTGGTAAAAATCTCACTGTATGATCCAAAGATAATCCCAGCTGCCACATCATGAGAAGAAAACTGGAGTATATAAAACTTTAAGAAGGAAACACCCTTCTGTTCCACTCCATAAATTTTTAGAAGCTGACATCTAATGTGTCAACAAAATTCCATGAGCAAGAAAAGGCAATCCCAAGAGAACCTCTAGATTGCAGATGACAACAATAAAGATGCTATAAGCACACTGCAGAGTGTATTGTCAGCATTAATTTCACATTCTAGAACATTGAGGTATTTTATTCATTCTGTTTTTTTTCTTTTTGCTATTTCAGTAATTTTACCTCAGACATATATTCACTATGTTAGAGTTGATCCTTTAAAACACATGTCATTGAAAGGTGAACAAACAAATCCGCATAGGACATAGTGACTGAATTTATACATAAAGGGGGGAATAGAGATAGTCTTAAAAATTGTTAGTAGAAACAATTAAAAGTACAAGCCCTAAAATCTTATTTTCACATTTGCTTATCATCAGGGTTTCAAATCTACTCATAGAAAAAATTAGTTTAGAAGAAACAAGGTATAAGCAATATAATCATGGTATGTTCAATTTTGTAATACTATTTGGTAGAAAAGATAGAATTGCAAAATGTTACAAGAGTATATATTTTAACACTGACCTCTTTATATCAAATGATATCACAAGCGGCAGAAATAAATTGTTGGATCGTGATTAAACTAGAATTTCATCATGAATCATGCAACATTAAGAATATATTTATAATGTGATGTCTGGGTGGTTCAGTCAGTTGAAAGTCCCACTCTTGATGTAGGATCACATCATAATCTCATGGTTCATGGGACTGAGCAGCATATAGGGCCCTGTGCTTACAGCACGGAGCCTGCTTGAGATTCTCTCTCTCTCCCTTTCTCTCTGCCGTCCTCTCTCTCTCTCTCTCAAAAATTATAGAAAAAAATCTTAAGAATACATTTATAATGACTTATATAGAATATCAGTTCAGTTAAATGCAAATTTTGTTTATTTTATTCTTTTTTTATTCAGTGTCAGGGATATATGACATTGGGTTTGTTCTATTCCAACTATAAAAAGATGTTATAAAATGTTAAAATATTTTACCAAAAAAATAAAGATTCCAAACTTGGGTTATGAAATTATTAATCTGTTTCACATTAACTATTTAATTACCAAGTTATTTGTTGATTGCAGAGGAGAATAGGCCAATAAGCTAAACAAGTGCGTCTTAGAAAAGAATCAAATTTATAGAGGCAAATTCTACCCCTCTACCTACCACCACAAAAGTATCATCTACCGAGAAAAAAAAATGCACACTATGCTTTAAAACTGTTCATTTGGGGCTTTGCCATTTACTTTTTATATTTAAGGGGTTGTTAAACCTATTTATTTTCTACATATCTGCTTTATTTCCTCGATTCATAAGCAAAGAAATTATTTTTCCATCTTGATAGAAGCTGTGATATTTGAGTAATGTGCTTTGGGGACAGTAGATCAGTATTTTGTATGGAAGAAGATATACTGAATATTTGATGAGTAGAAACAGAATGTGGTAGTTATTAGCACTGTTTATCAAATATTGTTTACTTCTCTCGGGCAACTTATCTATAGGATTTCATTGCATAGAACTTCTGTGACTGTGTGCAGCACTTTAATTTGTTCTGGTCACTGAGTTGTGGTGGCTGGAACATGAATATATGAGACACCCTAGAGCTCTCATTTTTGTCTATCAAGACAACTGATGCTTCAGGGGTAATTGTTTTATTAGCTTGGGTCTTACTCCCATAAACCCTTATGAACAATGGTTTATCAAAATGCTTTCATCTTTTCCAACCTGTTGGTAAAAAAATAAACTTATTTTAGTTTTAATTTGAATCTTTTATTTTTAGTTTTTAATCTTTTTAAAATATTTATTTTTATTTATTTTTGAGAGAGAGAGAGAGAGAAAGTACACACACAGGCAGGGAAGGGGCAGAGAGAGGGAGGGAGAGTTCTAAAGCAGGCTCTGTGCTGACAGCACCCAACACGGGCTCAATTTCATGAACTATGAACTGTGAGATCATGACTTGAGCCAAAATTTAGAGTCAGATGCTGAACTGAGCCTTCCAGATACCTCGTTAGTTTTTAACATTTCTATATCTTATCTTGAAGTGGTTTATTCATGACATTTATCTATACTTTTTGTGTATTTTTTTTGTAGATTTTAAAGTTATATTCAGTGATTTTCAAATGTTGAACCAGTCATGTATCTGGAATAATCACAATTGGCTTTTGTGTATAATTATTTATATATTTTTGGATTTAACTCACTAATATATTTGAATATGTTTACATTTAAGTTCATAAAAGATAATGATATGCAGTTTACCTTTATTTTAATTTTTTATTGAGTTTGTTATCAGAGTAATAATGGATTCACATTATTCATTAATTATTCACAGAATAATTCTGTGAATTAAGTGGTGAAACCATCTTGGCTAGTGCTTCTTCTTTTTGGATATTTATTAATTATGGGTCTAATTTCTGTAATAGCTATAGATCTATTCAAGTTAACTAGTTCTCCAGGTTTTTGTTTTAT
>NW_027532605.1:1218268-1244448 GCF_008692635.1 Crocuta crocuta
AGTTAAATAGTTCTGCATGTATGTGTTTTATAGATTATTTCTTTCAATGAATTGCTCCACCTCCTATAGATTATGAAATCTGGAGGCATGGTGTCAAACACAATATTATTTTATTTTCCTTTAAATGTCTAAGATCAGTATTGATTACCCTTCTTTTATTTCTAGTATGAGTAATTTATGTTACTTCTCTCTTCTCTTGCTTAGTCTGGCTAGAGGTTTCTCAATCTTATTGATCTTTCCATAAAATAAACTTTTGGTTTGACTTTTTTTCTACTAATTTCCAGAAGTTGGGGATCTTCTGTTATAAGGTAACTGAACTACCTGTGAAACAGTAGAGCATTATTTGAAAATGGACTTAAATTTGTTGTAAACATATATTGCCAAGTATAGGGCAATAAGTAAATTAAAATATGAGTATAATTAATGGCTAAGAGAGAAAATGGAACCATAAAATACTCAGTTAAAACCAAGGAAGGCAGAAAAAGGGGAAAATAAATGAATAATTACAAGGAATAGAAACCTGTTACCAACATTAATTTAATTCAACTATATCAATAATCAGTTTAAATGTGAATGGCCTGGGGTGCCTGAGTGGTTCAGTCAGTTGAGCATCTGACTCTTGATTTTGGCTCAGGTCATGATCCCAGGATCATGAGATGCAGCCCTTGAAGCATGGAACCAGCTTAAGTTTATCTCTCACTGCCCCTCTGCCCTGTTCACATGCTTTCTCTCTGTCTAAAATTAAAAAAAAAAAAAAACTAAATGTGAATGGCCCAAATATATGAATTAAAATATAAAAATTATCAGAATTGATTTTTTGAAAAGGGACCAATTATATATTAAATACAATCACACTGATAGATTAAAAGTAAGTGGATGAAGAAAAATATGCCAAGCTAACAAAAATCAAAAGATACCTGAGGTCAATATACTAATTTCAGAAAAAGAAGACTTCAGAGTAAGAGCATTTTTTTCAGGTATAAGTTGGAGCACTACATAATGTTAAAGGGATCAATACTCCAAAAAGACATAACTGTGTTTAATTCACATGTACCTAACAATATCAAAATATGAAATATATAAGGCAAGAACAGATAGACTGCAAAGAGTAATAGAAAAAGTGACTCTTATAGTTAGAGACTTCAACATCTATCAGCATTCGACATAGCCAACACAAACATCAGCAAGGATATAGTTGAGCTCAATAGCACCTCAGTAAAATGGAACAGTGCCGTTTAGAAGATACTTCATACAACAGCAGAATACACTTTCTTCTTAACCTCACATGGAACATCTACAAAGACAGACCACTATCTGGGCCATAAAAACAATCTTATAAATTTCAAATAGTATAAATCATACAACATAAGCTCTCAGTGCATGGGATTAAACTAGAAACCAGTAACAGAACGGCATTAAACTAGAAATCAGTAACTTAAAACTAGCTGGAAACTCCCAGAATATCTGGACATTATACCACACAGATCTAAACAGCAAATGGGTCAAAGCAAGTCTCCGGAGAAATTATAAAAAAAAGAACTAAAAGAAAATAAGAGTGCAACTTATTGGAGGGGGCAAGATGGCGGAGAAGTAAGGAGCTCCGTACTGGCACTCGCGCCCATACATCACACNAACTTATCAAATTTGTAGGATATAGCAAAATCAGTGCTTATAGGGAAATTTATAGCATTAAATGCATATATTAGAGAAGAAAGATCTAAAATCAGTAATCTAAGGTCCCATCTTAAGAAACTAGAAAAAAAAGGCAATATATACCTAAAGGAAACTGAAAGATAACCAAATTTAAAGGAGAAATATTACTTAAAAAAAATTTTTTTTAATGTTTTATTTATTTCTAAGAGAGAGAGAGACAGCATGAGCAGGGGAGGGTCAGAGAGAGAGGGAGTCACAGATTGAAACAGGCTCCAGGCTCTGAGCCGGCAGTCAGCACAGAGCCCGACGCGGGGCTCGAACCCACGAACCGCGAGATCATGACCTAAGCGAAAGTTGGACGCTTAACCAACTAGGCCACCCAGACGCCCCGGAGAAATATTACTTTAATACATTTTGTTTACAAATTTTATATTTTTACCATGTAATTTATTTTCATTTTTTTTGTGTTTCAGAGACTTGATTTAAGTTTATTGATCTGAATTATTATTCAATGTTTTTATTTTTATCTATTACTAAGGATTTTCTAGAATTCCAACTCCAACTTAGAACAAAATTTATTATTGTAATTACTCTCTCATTTTACTGAAGTGAAAAATACAAATCTATACAATTCAAATAGCCATGATTTGTATTGGTCTCCTTGGTGGTCTATTTCTGATGAACATTTTAGTAGGGTTCCAAGAAAAACTGTGTGTGTGTGTGTTTCTTCATTGTTGGGAGAAAGGGGATTTAGCTCTTCTGGTCCTGCCTCAGTTGGTCAGAAGTTCATGGGAAGCTTGGCTGGGTAATTCTGACCCAGGGAGGATTTCTTATGACATTGCACTCACAGGTAAGCCACGAATACAGGCCTTTGACATCCTTACTGGAGCTGGAGGATTTCCTTCTACGGTAACTCACTTGCATGTTTGGCCAAGTTGGGGGTGGTTGTTGGTTGGAGAGATTATTCCTATTCTTCTGGGCCTCTCCACAGGGCTACTTGAGTATCCTCACCACCTGGTAAGACTGATGGGTTTTGTTACTTCAGCCATACTTGACTGAAGTTTGTTGAATTGTGGTTTCTCCAAAAAGGACTCAGGAATGAAATTCGATGACTTATTGCATGTCAGGGATATTTGGTGATGTAAAAAGTTCAGTCATACATTTTTCCATTCAATATTTTAAATATATTGCTCCATTGCCTCCTAGGGTTTAATATAACTGTAAAGAAGTGTAAAACCAGTCTTGTGTTTGTCTCTTTTAGGGGAGTGCTGAGTATTCTTCTAAAGTGCTGAGTATTCTTCACTTAAAGTTTGAAAGCTTTTATATTTCAAAATGTGTCTTGCATTTTATCTTTGACTTCATTTTTATATTACTTTAGTAATCTAGTTTTTTAAAAAGGTTTTAAATGTTTATTTAAAAAAATTGTAATGTTTTTTTCATTTACTTCTGAGAGAGAGAGAGAAAGAGAGAGGGCGTGAGCAGGGGAGGGTCAGAGAGAGAGGGAGATAAAGACTCCAAAACAGGCTCCAGGCTGTGAGCTGGCTGTCAGCACAGAGCCAGATGCGGGGCTCAAACCCACGAACCGCGAGATCATGACCTGAGCCAAAGTCGGACGCTTAACCGGACTGAGCCACCCAGGTGCCCTAAATGTTTATTTTTGAGAGACTGACAGACAAAGGGCAAGTGGGGGGGCAGCAGAGAGAGAGAGGGAGACAGAATCAGAAGCAGGCTCCAGGTTCTGAGCTATAGGCACAGAGACGGATGAGGCACTGGAACTCACCAACCCAGAGATCATGACGTGAGCGGAAATCAGACACTCAGCTGACTGAGCCACCCAGGCAACCCTTTAGTAATCTACTTTTAAGGCATTAAAGATTGATGATGCACACATCTGATCTCCTAGGTGGTAATTTCAATCATGTTTTCTCTGATAAAGTCTTTACTTATTTTTAATTTGCTTTTCCATGTTTTATTACTATATAGTATGTTATTTCATGTCCATTACTATGTTTCAACAGTGTCTGGTCTCATCTGTGCTGGTTACAAAAAGACCTTCTTGGGGGGGATACTGTTTTCTTCCCTGAACTCTGGTGGTTCATATTCCATCTTTTTTTCCCCTCACTTATTTTTTTTCTTAGCTCTTATAAATTTGATGAACTTTTGTATTCTACATGTAATGGATTCAGTATTCTTTTCCCCAAATACATGTCTATCCAGAACTTCACAATGTAATCTTTTTTGAAAATAAGGCCTTTTCAGATGTCATTAAGATGAGGCCATATTGAATTAGGGTGGGTCTTTAAGAGTGATAAGTATAGTTAAAGAAGAGAACAATCCCACTGACATACACACACAGAGGTCATGTAAAGATGGAGGCAGACATTGAAATGGTACAGCTAGAACTTAGGACATACCCCAAACTAGGAAAAGGCAAGGGAGGCTTGCCAGAGGCTAGAGAAGGTCAGAGGGAGTATGGCCCTACTGTCACCTTAAGACCTAAACACTAGATGTGATGTTTTTCATGATTTTTTAATTTATGGGTTTTTTTGACACAATACTTTTCTCTTTTCTCCGATAATATTAATATGCTCAGCTTTATCTATTTGGTTTTCTAGTGTCTTAAAAAATCTATTAATTTAAAACATATTGACTTATTTTCAATTTATTAATCATCACTCAATGAGGTTAAAACCTGCATATTTGTCTGTTTACTTTTTTTTAAATTTTAATGTTTATTTATTTTTGAGAGACAGAGCATGAGTGGGGGAGGGGCAGAGATAGAGAGATACAGAATCTGAAACAGTCTCCAGCTTCTGAGCTGTCAGTACATAGCCCGACGCTGGGCTCAAACTTTGGAATGGTGAGATCATGACCTAGTTGAAGTCGGACACTCAACTGACTGAGCCACCCAGGCTCCCGTCTCTCTGTTTACTTTTTAACTGAATTACAATGTCCTTGGGGATGATTCCTTTTTCTTAAAATATTTAACTTTGCTCCATTTCTAGCATCAATATGTTTCCATACCAATTTTATCTTAGTCTATTATATTTGTGTTCTTCTTGTTCTAATAACAGAAAATTTTATTTACCACAAAGTTGAGTAAATTCACAAAGTTATATCTTAATGTTAGCTATTCTCTATTCTAGAACATCATGTCTTTTTTCCCCCACAATTTCATTTTTTTCTTCACTTGAAAATATATTTTTGTTTTTTAATATATCTGCTCATATATACTATTTTCAGTTTGCCCTATTTTCTTTTTGGGCTAGTAATTACATTTAGCTGGGTTTTTACCATTCGTAGATCTCAATTAATTTTGTACTAGCATAGATATTGTATGGTGATTTTGCATCTATTAGAGAGCAGGTTAGTCTTTTGACAAAATAATATTTGCATATTTCCCCTAAGTCTATTCTTCATCTTTTTCTAGTATGTAAATCTATGTATGGCTGTTGAGATATTAGAGATACATTTTACCGTTCAAAATTGAACATCCCCATTCTTATGAAAATTATTGTCAGAGAGGGAACTGAGTACCTGATCCAAAGACTATGGTCAATAAAGCAATCAATAGAGTAAAAAAACCACAAAAATAAATAATGTCTGAGGAGGCAACAAGCTAATTAGGTCACTAAAACTGAAATGCATCTTCTTACTTTTATCTGGTATTCAAGTTTGTTTAGTTTGTGGACCATTCTTCCTCAATTTCCTCTTTTAACTTTTAAGAACCTCCCATGCTTTCATATAACCAAAAGCACCGTTGCCCTTGTCAACCTAAAGAACATAATTTAATGATTGTATGAAAAGAAATGAGAAAAGCTCAATTTAAATGGAGGATGGTTTGAAGCTCATAGTGTGACATTGTTCAAATAAAACTTTGTCTCTACTATCCAGATATAAGTGACACTCCAAATTAGAGTGGTAGCATCCAGGATAGAGAAATATGACATATTAAATATGTAAAGATCTCTATCCTTAGGTATAATTTTTAGACATTATTAGTCATTGTTGTTAGGCACAAGGTGGCCAATGTTGAGAGCTAACACAGAACAGTTTGCATTTTAAAACACTGGAATTTTTCTTTTTTTAAAATATTTTGTTTGAGAGAGAGCGAGAGTGAGTGAGCCCACAGGGGAGGGTCAGAGAGAGGGAGACACAGAATCTGAAGACAGGCGCCAGGCTCTGAGCTGTCAGCACAGAGCCCGAAGCTGGGCTTGAATCCATGAACCGTGAAATCATGACCTGAGCTGAAGTCAGACGCTTAACCGACTGAACCACCCAGGCACCCCAATAAAACACTGGAATTTTTCTAAGAATGGTAATGCCTATTTTGAAATGGACCCTCGGTATTTTTGAAACCAGCACAATTTTGTAGAAATTTACCAAATCATCTGTGATCTATAGACATCAGTTTCATTTGTAAATTTTAGAACTGGCTCCGTACTGAGCATTTGTTATTCCAGTAATAGGAATTCCACTTTCCTTTCATGAATCCCCAAGTCTATACAAAATTCAGGCATTTTTCTCTTTGAGTAATCCTTTAAGTTTCTTAAATGTCTGGTCCAGTAATTTTCATCCCTTTAATGCTTAAACAAAAAAAAAAAAAAAAAAAAAAAAGGAAGAGATTAGGGAGGGAGAAAGGTCAGCAAGATTGAAGAACGGAATGCGATGAGTGAAGCAAGATGCTATGCTGATGGCTTTGAAGACTGTGCATGATCCAAAAACACAGAGAATGAATCTGGAGAAAATGGAAATGGCAAGGAAGTGAGTTCTTTCCTCATAAAGCCTTCAGAAGGAGGTTGCCCTCCTCATATCTTGACTTAGTCCACTGATCTATAAGTTCTGGCCTACAGAACTGTAAGAGTACAATTCAGTGTTGTTTAGGATACCATATTAATGATAATTTTGTTAAAGTAGGCATAGAAACTAACGCTACACATATACACACTCATACTTTGTGTGTATACACACACATATATATATATATATCAGTGCTTTTTTTCTTTTATAAAATATAGTTGACAAATGGTGTTACATTACTTTCAGGTGTATAACATAGTGAATCCACAGCTCTATGCGTTATGCTCTGCCTACACAAGTTTAGCTACCATCTGTCACCATACAACACTATTGACTATATTACCTATGCCAAACATTTAGTCCCATAACTAAAAGGCTGTACCTCCCATTCCTATTCACCCATCTTGCACATCTCTCCACTTCCCTCTAGCAAACAGCAGGCTTTTTTTTCTGTGTTTATTTATGCTTAGTTTTAACAGCAAGGCTATGCTAAATTTAAAGACAATTTAGAATCCTTACAATCACTTTCTATAATTCCTATACATTTTTAAAAATGACTTAGTGATTTTATATTCTGTGACGTTTTGCTCTGTATCTTTAGAATTTAAAATCTCTATTTGTATGCCAATATGCACTCTTTTGAATATACTTCAATGAGTGTTACAATTATGCTCCTTTAGAGGGTCTGATTCTGATTTCCTGTATTGCATGGAATATCAATCTGTTGTGAAATTGCAAGTATAAGAGCCAGTTTGTCAGCATTCCTAACTAAAATTCCAGAGAATACTCATTTTTTGAGTGAAAGCAATAAAATGATTCCTTATGAGTTTGTATGTATAAATTCTGAAGTGTGATTTCATAGAGCAGAAACAGATGAAGTGGTCAGGTAGTTATAAGCTAATGAGAAATAAATTGCTATAATCAGTGACCTAACATTGCCTTAAGGATTTCTTTCTACAGTAATGGATTCAGCTGGCAAAGGGTCTTAATATTGCTGTTTGAAAGTCTTGTTTGGCATTTGTAGTATTATTCTAAAACTTGATTACATCATGGACAGGTTAATCCATTACAAAGCACTTGCCTGAAGTGATTTGATTTTAATGTTTCATGAGTAGCCAGTTGTACGGGACTAGATGTATAATTTCCCTCCTTCCTACTAGTAGGATTACCTTTCCTTTCATTTATAAATATTTTTGCTCTGGTCTTTTGGGTAATACCTTTTTTCTTTAAGAAAAAAAGTGTTTATAGCTTAGAGATCTGCTAATTTAAGTCCACTATTAAAAATTTTCTAATGATGGTTTTATTCAAAACTCAAACATTACCTAATATCAACAGAGGAGAAGATTTCCCTTTGTTGATTTTTTAGCCAGTCATCTTAAATATTTCCTTTAGGCCTAGGGGTGATTTAAAAACAAACTAATAATCTCTCTATAGATTAAAATAAACAAATTTAAGTGAAGAGGTTGTTACAGCAACCATTGGAAATGGTGATTTTGTTGTAATAGTAACCAGTATTATTTATATCATATATTCACATTTTTCCTATTAGGCAAAGAGCATTTCCTGGTTCTCCTGGATGAGACATATCACTATATCTGTCCAACAAACAGGTTTATTAATGTGACTCACTCTTTCATTCTATTGCCCTGCTACAGTGATGGCTAATGTTTCAGATAGCAATTGCCCTGTCAGCCTGGGAAAGAGCTGTAGAGCAGAATCTCAAATGAACTGCAGTGAACATGTAACCTAAGAAGCAGGCATTTATTGTTATAAGCCATAAAGATCTGGAGTTATTTATTACTGTAGCATGGCCTTGATTATTCTACCTAATAGGAGATTATACATACATAAATGTATATGTATGTATGTATGTGTATATATATTATATAATCTGTAGGATTAATCTTTTCCCTGGTACCTAATTTGAGACTTAGTCTACAGATGTTTTACTCTGACCCCTAAATGCAAACTTGAAATAATAACACACAGGTGTCACATCACAGGACAAAACTCTAACTTTCCCAAGTTTAGTTTAAATATTTCTTTGTGGCTAATTATGTATATGGAGATATGATAGGATACACTGTATAAAAAGAAAACCATCAAGGAAATCACAAATCCAAAATCAAGGAAAAGCTCAGGGTCATGTATGAGATGTCTAAAAAATATCCTTTTTTCAAAACCAGGGAGAAGCACTGATAAAAGAAAATTATCCTACTGATGTTATTATAAGAACTTCTATAAATAGTTCTTAATTTCCACAAAGATAATTTTCAAGCTCACTTTGAAGGATAAGAAAAAAGAATGGGTAGGTAACACAGAAGAGGAATTTTTATGTGTATACAGATATTCTTCTTTGAATTCATTATCTTTGAAAAAATCATCCCAATACTTATTTCAAAAAATGTTAAAAAGACACAACTGCATGATTAAAGAATTTGAAATAATACAGAAAGGCTAAGGATTTCCTATAAGATCAATATGTAATATATGCACTTATAATATACTTACGTAGATGTTTAGCATACAAAATACATAGACTTGGGAGTGGCCTATTTTATTCCATGTTTTAATGTTGTAATGGACATACCCACAGATTGGAGAGATCCCACAGATTGTGGGAGATCAAAGTTAAATGAGAAAAGTCTGACAATTATATTCATTTATGGTACATGGAAGATAAAAACCATCCCTTGCTCTTCACCTTCTCTCTGTACAGGAAAAAAAAAATGTGACTTTTAAAATCAATTATTTCTAATTTGAAATTTTATTTTCCAAAATTTTATAATATAATCCATCCACCAGAATACAGTTCCAATATCAGAACTTGGAAGAGATCTTTAATCACAAAGTTTTCTATCATCTACATAGGTAGAAAACTCTGAAAATATCTGTATTACAAACAAAACCACACACAATACACAGACTTTCTCATTACTGTTTTCTCCCATTCATTCATATCCCTCATTTAAGATCATTTTAAATATGTTTATGGAAATTCTGTCCAAATAAACATATATTTACATATTAAAGTTTATTTATTAGTTTTTTCCTAATATTTGTATGATTTAATAAGGCTGAAAACATTTAAGTGCATCCCTAAACAGTAAAAGTGATATCTATTAAATGTTAAAGAGTATATCCTATATTTTAAATTAGGCATTTCTATTAATATCCAAGTTATCTGTGTGTGTGTGTGTGTGTGTGTGTGTGTGTGTTCATCACCCAGTGATGATGTGTTCAAAAACACATGGAAACATATTTATATCTAGTTAAAAATAGAAGCTACTGGCAATTGAAATGATAGTTTACTGAGTTTTATTAATAGATGAAAGATAAGTAAATTCTCAAATTCATTTTTCTCTTTTTCCACAGGTAATGGGACAATTGATGTTATTTAAAATAATTTTTAAAATAAAATTCCCTCATTTGACACATGATAGAAAAATTTGTTTTGTTTGTTACTATTGCCTCCATTTCCATTTTTGACAAAAGCGCTCCATTTGTTATCTTTCTATATTGAAAAATTAATTCTTATAAAAGCAAATTCCTCTATATGTGCTGGTGTGCAGATTCTAGTGGCTTCTACCAGAATTTATATGACCACTTAAATAACTGATTCAGGTGGCAGTACACATACATATTAAATGTATTCTGTAATCCAGTCCCCAGTCCCAGATTCTTATTAAATTACAGCCAGCATAATTATTTAAAACATTTTTTTAACCATTAGTTATTTTTGAGAGTCAGAGTGCAATGGAGGAGGGGCAGAGAAAGAGGGAGATACAGAATCTGAAGCAGGCTCCAGGCTCTGAGCTGTCTGCACAGATTCTGACATGGGGCTTGAACCCATGAACCATGAGATCATAACCTGAGCCGAAGTCAGATCCTTAACTGACTGAGCCACCCAGGCACCCCACAGACAGCATAATCATATAAAATTATATCAAGTTTCTATACATATAAAAATTACAATGGCATAATTCTTCATAAGCACTCATTTGCCAGAGGCTTCAAGAAACTTAAGCAAGAAATATAATAGGTGGCACAAGATTGAACAAAAGATTATCTTTCAACTCCATTTATTTTAAGAACAAATAGTACTGACAATTTTTATATAAGAGACTGAGCAAGAACCTAGTTAATACATAGGAATAATATTTGGATGGGGGAGCAGGCAATCAACAGAATGTGATGGACATACTTCAATTCAAGAAGTGCCTCTAAAGAAGAACTTAAAAACTGGGTACCACATTGTGAGGATGTGGGAGGATGGGGGAGAAGGAGAGGGAGGGAGAGATGGGGAGGGATGAGAGAGAGGGAGGAAGAGAAACATGTGATAGAAGATTATTCTCAGTTTACACTGATATCCATAGTCATGTCAAAGAATAATGTCATCACTACAGCTAGATCTTGATTCACATATGTATTCCCTATATGAATTTACTACATGAAAAGGGAGAAACAATGTTGGCCCATAGTTCATACTCCTTACTATGACCAACTATTACTTAGCTTCAAAAGGCTACTGAATCCAGGGCCAGGATTGTGGGATAAACCATTTACTTTGTTGACAAGTCTATTTATGGCATACCGTGGACTAGCAACCTATGGCTAAAATATCATGCTTCTCTTGTTATTCCTACTATATAATTGCAGAAAGAGAACATAATGACAATGGGAACAGTCTCATTTTTTTTTTTTTTTTAAAAAAGAAAAGCTGCATAAGTACTCAGAAAATAGCATATGCCCTCAAAAATGTCACAGAGAAAACTCTCACCGCAGTGAAGTTGGACCTCTTGTCTGCTGATTTGGCTCCCTCAGGTTTTGTTACTGTAGATTTTATGCCATGTTTTCTAGAGAATATAGCTTCAGGAGAAAACCTAGATGCTAATACTTTATTTAAAAATGAAACCCCAAGAAAAAGAAAGGGAGACAAAAATGAAGAAAAAACCCAAATATATTACTGAGTTAGTCTCTTAGATTTGTGAGTTGTTTTCGGAAATAGCATTCTCTTAATGGTTCAACCATGGCAGGAAAGAGAGGGAATTTATCCCTGGCTCCTATCTTCCATTGGTCACTGTTGGCTTACAGGATGTTAGCTTCCATGCAATTCAGAGGTATGTCACCAATCCAACAGAGGTCATTAGGGAAGATGGATACTAATCATTGAACAGCAACATCCTATGTACAAACCAGCAAACAAGCAAGAACCATCAATGTTTCATTTATGCAGGTAGGACATAGTGAGATATATCCCCACACATTCTGTGGTGCAAACACACATTGTGGATCATTTTGTACTCAATGACAACAGGAAAGTGATTGGGAAAAGAATCTTAAAAAGGCACCTGGGTGGCTCAGTCAGTTGAGCCTCTGACGTTGGCTCAGGTCATGATCTCACGGTTCATGAGTTTGAGCCTGGCGTTGGGTTCTGCGCTGACAGCTCAGAGCCTGGAGCCTGCTTCCAGTTTTATGGCTTCCTCTCTCTCTTCCCCTGCCCTCCTCTCTTTTTAAAAAATAAATAAATATTTAAAATAAATTTTAAAAAAGAAAGAAAAGCTTATGCCATGAGTTGTGAGAGCTGTTGGGGTCTTATCCCAGAAGACATGAAGGAAAAGGGCAGCAAGTGCAGTGTGTCTAAGAAGCCAAGGAAGAGAAGGAAGATAAAAGTATGGTTTTGGTCAAAAGTTAGAAAGAGTAATCAAAAGTTATCCTTTCAACGAACATTGAAACATACCCCCTGTGGCCTACAAGAAAGCAGGATGGTGCTAGGTAGTCTTTTGGGAAGGTTTTCAGTAACTTCAGTAGAAAATGATATCTGAGCAAATCCATGGATGGGTTAGAATTCTGGGACCTCCAGTGCTTATGTTTTTGTTGGCCATAACTGAGAAGGTGCTGCAGAGGATTGCTCTTTCAAAGACTAACCACTTGAACAAGATACTTCCTGTTAGTACCTTGTTAATATTAACAAGATGTTAAAACATGTCAAACATGTTAAAACAACGACATGTGCCTTTACTGGGCATAGCATTACTCTGCAAAACAAACCAAAACAAAAACTAAATTAAAATTTACAAAAAAAAAAAAACAACAAAAACCAATCTTCAAACTTTAGGAGGCGTTTATGGAATTTGCATTGAATACATGCATGGTCTCAAAATTGTATCTGCCGTGGGGCTTCTTTCTGTCCTAGACACCAAGAGCTTGTCTTATTCTTAATTCTGCTAATGAAATAATGCACTGAGGGTATGGTGATTTGCCACTTGCCCATAGATGTAACTGAGGAGATGGCTATTTATAAGCAAGAGAGCGCAAGTCATGAGAGATTCAGGGAGGGCACTAGGGAATCAAATTTCTTACTCTGCTCCTTCACTAAATTTATTTCCAGTGATGTTTCCCCCCTCTCTGCCTTACTTACTCTGAGTTTAGCTTGGGCTACAAGTTGGAGTATTCCAACTCTGCAAGACATAAAACATTTGAAATTTCCACATTTGTTTTTCTGGCCTCAAGCTGAAAGATCAACCATTAACAGGGTTATATTTCCTTCCCTCTCTTATTTCACAGGACCAGTGTGATGCAATTTACTTTCTTTGTGTATAAATTCACAAAAAGCTGAGAAAATTAGCCAGCTATCTCCATTACTCTGATATTTTTGTATTGTCTCCCTCAGTTGCCACCTGATTCTGTGTCTCATGAATCTAAAAACTATTATATAACAAACACCTTTTTTTTTTTTTTTTTTTTTAACACATTTCATTGATCAATGTCCTCTCAGGGAAAAACTCAGGAAGCCTTACTGTGTCAATCTCACAGTGATACAGAAAAGCCCATATTTTAGGGTATGCCACTTAAAACACAATTCTTCCAGATTTCTATTCAGAGCTTTTTCTAATGAAAAGAAATAGGAATATAATTTTGGTTAAAATTATCTTTCTTTCATCAGAAGATTCCAAGGGAAAGGAAAAGTCTCTGACTCAAAGATGAATAACTACTGTTAAGTAAGAGTTCTGGTTGTTCTGATTTAGGTCATGTGCCAACTACTTGATAAGTATTATTTTTTAATGTTTATTTATTTTGAGAGAAAGAAGCAGAGGAAGAGCAGAGAGAGGAGGACAGAATTGATGTGGCACTTGAACTCACAAACTGAGATCATGACCTGAGCTAAATCATGAGTTAGACACTTAGCCAACTGAACCACTCAGGTGCCTCTAAGTGAGATGATTTTTTTATTGAGCAATCTCAATGGTGTTTCTAAACCTACAGAACAGAAAGGAAGTTCCACGTGTAAGGGTAATCTCCCCAGGTATGACTACTCTTTCTTCACTTACAGAATGGAAACCTCTGTTTTTGTTATCATATTGAATGATCAATGTTGAAAAGCATAAAAAATAATGTCTAGTAGACCATTCTGTCTCTCTATGATAGCAGTTTTTACTTTGTATCGGTTTTTAGATATAAAGTTTAAAAATTATTTTAATAAATTATGATAAAGAAACATAACTCAAAAAACTATGTATACTATTTTATTAAGATTATTAATGCTTATAAACATGCTAAAGTTATTAATGCTTATAAATACTTAAAACCACAATTCTTTGATAATTTAATGGTAATGCTTAACACAGGGTTATATTTGAAGTCTATGTTAGTAAAGAATGCTTTATTAAGTTTTTATATACCCATTTCCAATTTTCACATTTTCTTTTTTGTCTAAAATATCCTATATCCTGTTAAAAATTGACCGCTGTGATGCAATGTGATGGAATTTTTTTCTTATGATTTCAGATAGGTCACTTAATCATGGCTTCTTTCCTTCTTTCTTTACTGCGTATTACCCTAGACCACAATGTCACTTATTCAACGTTTTTAAATAGACTTTTATTATTTTTCTTGTCTAATTGTTAGTCATTGTCTTCATTAATTCAAGAAGGAATAAAACTGGCAAATGTTCACACATACTATTTAAACCAACTGACTGAATTTTTGGTATTCATTCTATAACCTTCTCAAGATAAAGATTAGAACAGAAATCCAGGATATCGAAATAAAAAAAAAAACAATAGAACAAATCAATGAAACCAGGAGCTGGTTTGTTGAAAGAATTAACAAAGTTGATAACCCTTGGCCAGACTGATCAAAAATAAAAAGGAAAGGATCCAAATAAATAAAATCACAAATGAAAGAGAAGAGATCACAGTGGTGTTTGTAATAAGATATGTAATAAGAATGTAAAGAATCTTATTTTGAAACATGGAGCTCTTCTCATACTTTGTGATGAAGTTCCTTAGCAAAGTCTCAGCTTTTCCATAGTCAAAAGTGGAAAAAGTGATATTTCATGTCTGATTTCAGTAGAAATAATGCTACTTGCTAAAATACTGTGAATTCAGCATATACTTTGTAGAAATACCATGACATTAAATAACAGAATGATTCCTAATATCCATTTTGGTCTCAAAAAGGAACATGGTATAGTAACAAAGAACTTAATTCTTTTGTTTTACATTTAGGCAATAACAAATAGTGTTGTCCAGAGATGGAAAAACAGGTCCCTTTCAAGTCCATGCTAAGTCCCAGGTTTCAAAAAGTGTTAGTAAGCACAAGCTTCATTTGCACTACTCTGTGACAAACGGAGACGTGCACAAAAGTAACTGTAGCCTAAATGACTAGCCCCAAACCAAGAGAATTCTCAAATGGCCAGACAGTGTGAAATTCCAGCAGAGCTGAAAGTGGGCAGAGTAGAATGAAGCAGCCTTGAAGATCAGAGCCAGAGCTCATGGGAGAAACCATGACCCCAGATGGCCTCACCTCGGCTCCTGAAGTACTGGGAGCTAAGAGCAGCGGAGGCTGAGGCAACATGCAGAGGACTGCCCTTAAAAGCAGAATGAGGTTTTCATACGCGGACTCTCTCCTGAGGCAAGACAACTCTCAAACAAGACCCTGTCTTCCAGGACAAGCAGTGCCTGTCTGATGGGTAATGCCAAGGAGATCAGCAGCAACTGAGTAATATTGGTATCAGACAACATAGCATAAAGGGAAAAAATCTGTACCTTTAATGATGGTAGAAAGTCAAGCCAATGATAAATAAAACTATAATAATTTTAATACAATCTAACAAAACACACTTAACAAAATCAAGTCATGTGCTAAAATTGTGGCAAAAAATATCACAAATCCACAAACACAGTGAAAGATATTAAGACAGTCTTCTCTCAAACAAGGAAATCAAGACAAGAAATAAATAGTGTTTGGGCAGCTTAATAAAAATGATAAAGGGGCGCCTGGGTGGCTTAGTCGGTTAAGCGTCCGACTTTCGCTTAGGTCATGATCTCGCGGTTCGTGGGTTCGAGCCCCACATCGGGCTCTGTGCTGACTGCCAGCTCAGAGCCTGGAGACTGTTTCAGAGTCTGTCACTCCCTCTCTCTCTGACCCTCCCCTGCTCACGCTGTCTTTCTCTCTCTCTCCTAGAAATAAATAAAACATTAAAAAAAATAAAAAATAAAAATGATAAAGGAAATTTTATCTAATATTATCAAGAAAAATTGTTGAGCAGCACAGTATAGTAGATGGCACTATAGCACTACAGAGACAACAGAGAACAAGATGAAGATCCCATGGTACAGAGCAAAATTTATAAAGCGCTATGTGCAATAGCGTAATAGTTAAGGACACCAATTGTTAAGTCAGTTATCCTGGAAAAACATATTACTATGTAATGGTGGCTAAGTGACTACCCTCAGGCACAGTGTGTAAATAAATAGGTATGTATCAAATATGATTCCTTATGATATCTACCTCACAGAGTAATTGCAAAGATCAAATAAATCAAATACACTTACAGTGCTTAAAAATATTTTGCCCATGATGAACACTTAATAAGGGTATATGTAGCAAGATTTCTTTCCAAAAACTACATAAGTATGTGTACATATGCTTTCATGTGCATCAATATATGCACATTACTGGATTTTCTACATACAATGCATAAAGTTACAATACAGCTTTTTTTTAACCAAAAAATATATACAAAGCAGTAGGAGAAAGAGCCACCTTTTGACCCCAGTGAAATATGATAAAGCAACCTCCAAAGGATACTGAAATCTTACCCAATGTTGAAAATCCTGTACTCCAAACAGCCAACTTTTAAATAACCTACATGCAATGATATGGATACAGAACAAGTTCAGTGTGTGTCAAGCTATGTGGAATGACAGGACAATGGATGGTCTATGTGGAGGAAGGGCTGTCACTGGTAAAAGATTATAAGATCCTCAGAGGAGAGGCGTATGAGGAGGAGGGTGATTAGGATGCAAATAATGGTCAAAAATAAATAGGAAACATTTATTCTATGTGAATATTGCCTTGTATTTGGGGTACTATTTAATTGTCAAAAATTTTAATGAGTTGTGTACTATTACTATCCCCATGTTACTGATGAGGAAATCGAGGCACGTATAGATTATCTAAAAGGCTCATAGGCTGCCTACTGCAGACATAACAAAGTTATGACAGGACATCAGGTTAGGTAGTCTGGCTTTAAAGATCTCACTCTCTTAATCACTGTGATAAAAAACTATTCTATACACAGAAATTCTTCTAGGATATACATTCACAACACTTGTTTTAGAAGCAGAAGCTGACACTTTGCTCTGCTTTCATTATGCTAGGCACTTTCACAGTCAGAAAGAAAAAAATAAACATTTTCACACTAAGATGAACCAATAATAATGAGGTCATTTGGTCTGATTCCAGTCCCCAAAATAATGAATCCTTGACCTTCTCCCACAAACCTAGACCTCTTAGGAATAACACATTTATCCCTAATTTTGTTATATCTCTGGATACATATATTTATGAAAATAATAGATACATGTGAAAGTTGTTCTTCCCCATTATGAACAGAGTGGTGAAAACCTGGTAAGCTTGAGATTTTTCGTCATTTTTATATTGCTATTTAAAATGCATTTTTAATTTAGAAACCCCATCGTTTTTGCATCCTTTGCTGATAATGTTATTTTTTGTTATTGTTGTTTGGATTTTCTTTTCCTCTCCCCTAAACATTTCTGACTATTTCTTTGTCTTTGGCTATGCTTTGCTCTTTGTGTGTTTGGGAGGGGGTGATGTGCTGAGAATAACAGGTAGATAATCCAATTGGAAAATTTAAGTCTCCTTTCTTGGCAAGAAATATCACAAACAACATATCAGTCTCTTGCCATTCAACCTTTATGGAAAGTGACAATTTTCATATAAATCAAGAGCTTTGCACATACGCATTGGACCTAAAAATACTACTTATTCAAATGCTATGTGGTAAGTTGTCTCTCTTTGTGAGGTAAGAAAGATAAGAACACAGAATCTTAACAATCCTGAGAGCCAAGAGATATTGCCTTGTTAAATGACTAAACATGCTTAGGTGAATTTCTCACAAGAATTGAACTTACAGTGCTTCATCACATACCATAAGTTACAGCTCCTTTTATTTTCCTGATAATCAGTATAAAGGTATAGGAATATTTTTGTTAACTTCTTTTCCTTCAGAACCTCTTATTAAATATTTGTCTATAGTCCTTTAAGCCTAGGAGTTGTGGTAAATTTAAATGTTTGTAAATATATTTATGGTAGATACTAACACTGCTCAGCCGGAGTTCCAGTTCTCCCCCTTCTGGACACATGAGACATTTGCACGATTATACTTCTATTAGAGTAAAGTAATATGACATGTTTCACCCTGGGTACATGCATTTAATTCTGCTTTGGGCATGCCCAACACTCTTCCCTGTTGCAGACACAGTGGAAGCCCTCACGGCGTTCTCCTATGGAGCTAGCTACCCTGGAATGCCACGTGGAATTGCAGCTGTCTATTTATAAGTAATACATATGCTTTTGTTATTTACTGAGTTCTGGGGTGGTTGTTATGGTGACCTAATAGTCTATTCTCACTTGTAGATTGTTTTAAAGTTCATCAAATTGTAAAAATGTTTATTATTGGGAACACTGTTACTTTAGAAATAGGTATTCTATTACTAATTTAAGTAGAAGATGACCTCTCTGGTGGTGAGAAAATTAATTTTCCTTTTTTTATGTTCTCTTAACACAAACTTTGTTTAAAAACCTCTGTTTAGGGAATTAGCAGTTCAGAACAGTGGTTACTCATGCTACTGTTGAAATAAACGAGAGAGAGGCACTTGGCATACCTGATGTACACATGGTTGTAAATTCAGTAGCTTCTACAAGAGATAAACTGATACAGATGCAACTGGCACAGACACAAGTGCACACAGACTCTACATTTTCAATTTAGCAATGCACCTAAGTATATTTTCCTCTCGTATTTTAAACCGTATTGTTACATCTAAATGAGTGGACAGTTGCAATAGAAGTGCTAAAATTTTTGAAGAAAGAGACTTGTAAAGCAGATGTTTTGACAATGTTTGTATCATGAACTTCTTTTGAGGACTTTTGAAGCCTAAGAACCTTCTTTTAGAATAGTGTTCTGACATGTCTCCAATTAAATTTATAGGATTCAGAGGAAACCAATAACAAAGACTTAGCAAATTTTAAAAATGAATGTGTAATTTCATGTGTTTTTATTAACACACTAATAACAATAATTTTTACATGCCTAGTAACATAATCTCAAAAGTAGTAGTGATATTTGTGAAAAGTATTTAAAAATCTATTCCAACTGTATGTGGTATAAAATTGCCCATGTTTTCTATTGGTGACAGATAAAAGCTAAAACTACTAAAAGCTAATACTAGTATATGTTTTATTTATACACATACCTGAAAGAAATACCAATTTTAAATGGAGATTAACGAATAAAAAACATATTTCCATGTGTCCCAATTGTTTATATATAAAAACACTCCACATTTAGTGGGTGAAAAATTGTTTTATCTCTTTCAGTTCTTGGTTGACTGGTGTCACTGATCTCAACTTAGTAGATTCTCACTTGGCTCTTTAATTCAATCAGAGGTCAGATGGGGTGAAGGTCTTCTTGAAGGCTATTGAGTGTTCAGTATGGACACGTAACTTGTAGACCTATTTTTCAACTTTGGCTTCTCCTGTCATGGGGACTGCATTACAAGAAGCAGCCTTCCAAGAGCAGGTTCCAATATGTAAGCAAAAGTTGCAAGTCATCTTATGACCTAGTGTCCCAAAACTCAGTGTCACTTACATCCCAATCTATTGGTCCAGCAAATCTCTAAATTCTCACTAAAATGAAGATAAAAATAATTTGCAACTCCTTTAGTTAAGGATCAAGAATGTGATTGCTAGATTATATGATAACAACGTTTGAAATTCAAATCACTTCTAAAGTGACTGTCCCATTTTGCATTACTGACAGCAATAAATGAGAGTTCCTGTTACTCTACTCCCTTCATCACCATCATCTGGTGTTGTCAGCATTCTGGATATTAGCTGTTCTAATAGGTGTAGAGCGATGTCTCCTAGCTGTCTTAATCTGCAATTTCCTGATGACATAGGAGTTAGAACATCTTTTCATGTGCTTATTTGCCATCTGTATATCTTCTTCAGTGTGGTGTCTGCTAATGTCTTTGGCTCATTTTTCAGTGGTTTGTTTCTTTTCTTATTGTTGAGTTTTAAGAATTCTTTGTATATTTTGGGTAATGGTCTTTTATCATAATTTTTTTGCAAGTAGTCTCTCCCAGTTTGTGGCTTATCATATTCTCTTGACATTGTCTCATAGAGCAGAAGTTTTCAATTTTAATGAAACCCAGCTTACCAATTCTTTCTTTCGCATGTATATTCAGTGTCCTTCCCCTCTCATTCCTCTACTTGGAGTGAGCTGCCCACAGGATCCTGCCCCTGGTTTATAAAATCTAAAAAGTCATAACCAAAACTGAGGTCACGTAGATTTTTCCCTATGTTAACTTCTAGGAATTTTATATTTTTACATTTCATTTAAAACTATGATCCATTCTAAGTTAATTTTATGAAGAGTATTAGGTCTGTGTCTAGAGTTTTCTTTCCTCCTTCCCCTCCTCCTCCTCTTCTTCTTCCTCTTCCCTTCCTCCTCCTCCTCCTTCCATGAAGATATTCCATTGTTCCAGTACTATTTGTTAAAACTGCTATTTTTGCTCCATTACATTCACTCTGTTACATTCCCCTTTGCCAAAGATCAGTTGACCATATTTATGTGAGTTTATTTCTGGCCTCTCTATTCTGACCGACTGATCTATTTGTCTATTCTTTCACCTACTAAGGGTTTTGTCTTGTTTTGTTTTTACCTACTCAAAATTGATATCTTCCTGTATTTCCAATAGGCATAGCTTATCTCTTTTCTTCCATACATATCTTCACTTTCTCCATATCTATTTTTTTTTTTTTTTGCCACTTACAGGACTGCTCAGATTTTCCCTGCCTCAAAAAAAAATAGCACTCCACCCCTCTGCCCCTTTACACTAGGCCACAGAATAACTTATTTTCCTATTCTATTTTTCCTGCTTTATCACTGCTTGTTTTCACACAGGTACATCATCACCTTTGGTCTATACTCATTCTAACATTTGATTTAGTTAATGTCTTTTCCTGTATTTTTCTCTTACCCAGGTTTCTTTTCTTTGTGGTCTTCCTGAACACTCAGTACTCCTGAATCCCATTTGCAAAATCATCTGTTTCTACCAGAATTTTAAATGTCAGTGTTCCATTATAGATATAGATAATAGAGTATATAGATATAGATATACCATGTCTTCATGATCCATCTATTGATGGAACTTGGGTTACTTTCATATCTTAGCTATTGTAAGTAATGCTGCAATAAATATATGGGTACATATATCTTTTCACATTAATGTTGTGTATGTGTGTGTGTTTGTGTGTGTGTGTGTGTTTTCGTGCATGCACACAAATACCCAGTAGTGCAATTACTGGACTTTACAGTATTTCTATTTTCAGTTTTAGGAGTACACCAAAATAAAAAGCTTTTGCATGGCAAAGGAAACCATCAATAAAACAAAAAGGCAACCTATTAAATGGTAATAGATGTTTGCAAATGACATGTCTGCTAAACGGTTAGTGTACAAAATATATAAGAAGCTAATACAACTCAACACCAAAAAACCACAGAGAATTCAAGTGTGCTATATCATTTCATGTCACCTTGGAATAAAACTATAAATTATTTTGACTTGATACCAGCTGACTTCCCAACATAGAAAATTGCAGAGGACCTGAAAAGACATTTTTCTAATGAAGACATACAGATGACCAACAGACACATGAAAAGATGCTCACCATCACTCATCAGTGAAATACAAGTGAAAACCATGATGAGGTATCATCTCACAACAGTCAGAATAACTAATATATAAAAGACAAGAAATAGCAAGTGTCGGTGAGGATATAGAGAAGACAATCTCTTCCCCACTACATTTGATATAAAACTTGGCATTTATGATATATTTTTAATTAGAAGGTTAAGAAGCAAATATGAAGGTGGCCCAGTACATGTACTTTTGGATTTGAATACTAGGTAGGCTTATTTTGTAGTATATGGAGTTAGGCTTCATGATGGCCAAAACAGCTGCTTTGCAATCTGCTGAAAGAGTCTATCTTTGTGTGTCAGGGCTCTCCATTCTATCTTTTGTGTGTCAGTTTCTTCTTATGTTTTCTGCCCTTCATGATAATGAGATGGCTGTGCATATCAACAAGGGCTATAGAGCTCCTTGATGCATAAAAGTGAACATCACTCTCTTCCAGTTCATCCCTTCAATCTAATATTGTCAAACATAGGCCATGAAGAACAGTAAGATACAGTAACATAAATGTCATGGTCTCATAACTCAAAAAGATATAATTAATATAGTGTTTAAAGGAGTCATTCTCCAGTGAAGTACAAAAAGATATAATTAATATATCTTCATTCTCCAATGAAGTACTGTCATTGCATTACAGATGTGCTGAGATTCAAGAATCTTTGTATCCTCCAAAAAGTAGAGCGTAGTCAGCGGAGGTTCATCTGGTTCTTCCTGTTGAGAGCAGTTTCAGCCATTTATCCTAATGTATCTTGAAATTCTACATTATGTATATGTGTGATCATTAAAAAATAAAATTTGGGAAGTCCTGGGTGTTGAGAACAACCGATGCTCACCCTAGAAGCTAGAATTAGATTTATTTCCCTAAAACAAATTAACTAAGTTTAAAAATGTAGGTAACAGAATAATGAAATAAGAGTTCTATCACACGGAGGCACTGAGTGAACAGAAACATTCACCACACATCTAGAATGTTTCTTCCTAATTCAAGTGTGCCACATCATTCCAGATCTCCTTAGGAATAAATCTATGAATCATTTTGACCTGATATTAGCTGACTTCCCAACATACCGAATTGCTGAAATTTCCTTAAAAGGGTTTGATTTTATCTTGCTTCCATGCTATTTATACACTGGTTTGGATTGCTGTCAGAGACATCTTTCTTAGTTTAGTTGGGAATTTCCTATTTGTCATTCATGACTCATAATTGTAATTAAGCAGCTATTTTATAAAAGAAGCCAAGGTTGGTCCTTCACTGTGGTCTCATAATACCCTGTAGTATCAAATTACAGTCACATTAATGTGATTTCAATTGCATAATCACAATTAATGTTTAGCTCATTGGCCTGTCTCTTCCAATTTTGTGAATTCCTTGAGGACAAGTATATTAGAATTTACTCACAACTCTCACCAAGCTCAGTTTGGACACATAGTAGGCTGTCATTTTAGGGTAACAAATATTTCCTAACTCTTGCTTTGAAAGTAAAACTTACGTAGGAACTGAGAACACAAAGACATATAAGAAAGAGTTCTCACTCTCTCTGGTGAAAGAAATGATGAATAAATTCATTAGAACTAGTTGACAATTATTCTATTTGAGGTAGTGGCCTTTGGGTATTGTCACTGTGGTTTTTGAGACAACTTTCCATTCCTTTCTTGGTGAGTAGATATGTTTTCTTGTAGTTGACCTTGCAGAAATATGTACGCATATTAACTTAGAAGCAAAGTGCGATTTGTGTGTTAGTATTCTAGAGTCTCTAACATCTTTTATAAATCCCATATTTTAAAGTGTTAAAATCATAATAAACGAGCTGCCAACATTTCAATCATTGCAGCATTATGTGAGAACAGCACAAGGTGATTTTGTGAGTATAAAAACAGAATTGGGTTGAAGGCATCTTACATGTTACGTGATGTGCAAAATCCTTGTGAAAGGTAATAAATGAGAAAGATCCTCAGGGATTCTTTTAAAAAGGGGGAAAAAAACATCTATGAGAAATGCTAAAGCTATCTTAAGGAATTTATGGTTAAATGTACAGTTAAATAGAGCCAAGTATTTTCCGTAAGATGAAATTTGGGACACTAGTACTTTTTACCTATCAATTCTGGATAGTGTAGGACATTGTATCACATTGATTATGTTGTAATGATTTAATTGCATGTGCCTCAATCCTTAAGAACAAACATTAGGTTCCTATCCATCATTGTGTTCATAATAACTAGTATTTACTACAGCATGGGAGATTTTATTTTGTTTTCATTGAATAGAAATATGAATAAGTGTAGACATTCTGAAATCTAAATATTGAATTCCCCTTGGCTGTAAAAGTAGATTTGTAAAACTGCATTAGAATTTCAACTTCTGCATACCAAAACTGCAAATCATAATTAGAAGACTGCAGGAACTGGGTATCAGGAGTAGAAAAATCAAGCAAAACAGATGGTACAAAAGAAAAAAAAATGCAGTAAATCCAAACCTTAGTCTACAATTTAATAAAATATCTAATAAAGGAGGAAACTATAATATCTGTAGTAATTGCTCCAAACAATATATTGTTTTTAAAAAATTGTGTGAAAATAAATTAGTTAAAACAAGTTGCTTCTACATAAACAGTAAAAATGAAAAGATTAGGTTAAAAGTACATCTCTATTCAATTACTTATTCTTAAGTAAATAATTATTAAACTAACTAAAATTAACCATAAAGTGGAATAAATTCAGCTGACAGAAGAATTGGAGTTTACATGTAATGATAACGTAGCTTCTATCAAACCAACCACCCTATAGATAACAAATAAAAACCCTAGAAAGCATATGAAAACTGGTACTCGAGGGCAATGTTAGGTCACCAAGGAAAGGCGAATTTAAAGGGTTAGAGATTTGGAAAAAAAGAAAAACACTGGTTATTTACATGTTTAAAATTCCATGTTGAAAATAAACAACAATCAGAACCATGTAGGGTGGCAAAATCTTGGATAGATACTATCAGATTGACACTATACCCACAGGCTTTAACAACTAGAGCATAAAGTAGAGTGAATATAGCAACTGTAGATAAAGGTGGAAATTATCGACAAAATAGATAAACAGCAAATTTGGGGTAAAAACTCTAATATCCCACTTCTCCCCAAATTCTGCATTTATTGGATGTAAATATCTGACTGATCGCTGATATATGTATATGAGGATTAAACTCCAAGAATCCCAGCTAAGACCAGAGAAAAAAATCAGAGATTCTTTTTCCACTGCAAAGAAGGTAGGGTTTGAACTGAGTGCAACAGGGAAAAATAACTCTGAAAAAATAAGAATACTCTTTGTAGAAAGGGTATCACTCAAAATATTCAACATATAATCCAAACATTATAAAAGATTGACATAAATGGGGGAAATGTGAAACATAATTCAGAAAAAAATACATAAGTATAATTCTGAGAAGACCCAGATATTGTAATCAATAAACATTTTATATCTTATTATATAACTTGGCTCAAGAATACAAAGGAAGATATGTGATTGCAATAATTGAATAGGTATTATCAAAACACATAGAACTTTTTTCATTTTTTTAAAGGTTATTATTATTATTTTTTTTGTGGGGGGAGGTGATGGGTAGAGACAGGGAGAGACAGAATACCAAGCAGAGTCCATGCTGCCAGCACAGAGCCTGATCCAGGGTTCAAACCCACAAACTGTGTGATCATGACCTGAGCTGAGATCAAGGGTCAGATGTTTAACCAACTGAGCTACCAGGCACTCCAAAACACACAGAATTTTTTTAAAAAGATGCAATTAGAATTCTTAAATTAGAATTCTAGATTTGAAGAAGAAATTAACATAGTACAAGACAGATAAGACAGTTTATGAATTGAAATATGAAGATAGCAAAACAGTAAGAAAAAAACTAAAAAGATCATAAGAGATATGGGATATAATTAAAATATCTAACGTGAGTAATTGAATTCTCATAGAGAATGAATAGGATGCAAGCAATATTTAAAAGACAAGGCTGAGTTTTTTTGGTGAAAACTGGAAAAAATTTGCAGATTTTAAAAGTGCCAGCAGCATAAATACAAATAAATGATACCAAATAACATTAAGTAATGCAGTGTTCACTTCAGCAGCATATAAACATTAAGTAATGCTATAATGTAAGGACAAAGTTCTTAAAAACAACCACAGAACAAAGATTATTACCTTTAAAGGAACAGTAAGATTGGCAAATGCCTTCTCAGCATAAACAATGGAAGCCAGAAATAGGACTAAAAACCTTTAACTTCTCAATGACCTGACCAAACTTTATTTTGTCAAAAATGAAATTAAGTATAAATAGACAAATGGGGGAGGATATGCATGTGTTGAGGCAGGGGGCATGAAGGAAATCTCTGTGCTTTCCATTCAATTTTACTGTGAACCTGAAACTGCTTTAAAAAATTAAAGTGTCAA
>NW_027532605.1:1245820-1262788 GCF_008692635.1 Crocuta crocuta
AAATCTATTGTACACCTGAAACTAATATTACACTGTATGTTAATTAACTGGAATTTTAGAAACACTGATATCATAATGAAAAAAAATAATAAAAATGAACTATAAAAAGGAGTATTTAAAATACCCTATTTAAAAAACACTATAGGAATGCTTGTGTGGCTCAGGTGGTTACATCAAGCCCAGCATTGGGCTCTGCATTGAGAGAGAGACAGACCGAGAGAGAATGAGAGTACATGCATGCAAGCAGGGGAGGGGCAGAGAAAGAGGAAAGGAGAAAGAATCCCAAGCAGGCTCCACACCATCAGCCCAGAGCCCAACATGGGGCTTGATCTCAGGAACCATGAGATCATGACCAGAGCCAAAATCAAGAGTTGGATGCTCAACCAACTAACTCACCCAGGTGGCGCAAGATAGAAGTTTTTATTCAAGTATAATTAACATACAGTTTTATATTAGTTTCAGGTATACAGTATTATGGCTCAACAATTCTATACATTTCTCAATAATCATTAAGATCAGTATACTCTTAATTCCCTTTAAATATTAAGCTTTAGTTATCAAAAGAGTATGGTACTGGCACAAAAACAGACACATATATCAACAGAACAGAACAGAGAATCCAAAAGTAAACCCATGTTTATACTGTTGATTGATCTACAACAAAAGAGGCAAGAATATACAGTAAGAAAGGGACAGTGACAGTCTCTTCTACAAATAGAGCTGGAAAAAATGGACCACTTCCTTATACATAAAAATAAACTCAAAATAGATTGAAAACTTAAATGTGACACTTGAAACTATAAAACTCTTAGAAGAAAACATAGGAAGTTTTAATTTACTTGATGTTGGCTATAGAAACACGTTTCTAGATAGGTCCCCTATGGCAAAGAAAATAAAATTAAACTATAGAGACTACACCAAAATAAAAAACTTCTGCCCAGCAAAGGAAACCATCAATAAAACAAAAAGGTAATCGTCTGAACAGGAGAAGATATTTGACAATTATATACTGGATAAGGGGTTAATATCCAAAATACATAAAGAATTTATGCTAGTGGGGGCACTTGAGTTGTTCAGTCAGTTTAGCATCTGGATCTTGATTTTGGCTCAGGTTGTGATCTCATGTTTGTGAGATCAAGCCCTGCACTGGGCTCCAGGCTGACAAGCAGAGCCTACTTGGGATTCTTTTTCTCTCTCCACCCTCTCTCAAAATACATAAATAAACTTAAAACATAATGTATGCAACCAATTCAACACACTTACACAATTTGATTAAAAAATCAGAAGGCCTGAATAGACATTTTCCCACAGACAAAATACAGATGGCCAACAAACACATGAAAAGATACTCAGCATCATTAATAATCAGGGAAATGCAAATTAAAGCCACAATGAGATATCACTTTACACTTGTCAGAATGGCTAGTATCAAAGAAATGTGTTGGTGAGGCTATGGGGAAATAAGAACTCTTGTGAATATATTTTTCTCTATGGGGACTGGCAGTTCATAATGAGTGTTTTCATTTTCAAGTATAATTGACCTATAGAAAAGGGGAAATGTATTTGATTTATGGCTTAACTATCTGAGTACTTAATATACACACACTTATAGTCTCACACATATAATAATTTCAATAGAATAATTTGATTTTAAGAGATGCTCTTAATTCTGGCTCAGGATGATGACATAAGAAGACAATTCATGGTTCCCTGGGTGGCTCAGCCAGTTAAGTGTCTGACTTTTGATCTATCCTCAGGTCATGATCTCACAGTTCATGGGTTTGAGCCTCATGTTGGGCTCTATGCTGATAGTGTGGAGGTTACTTGAGATTTTCTCTCTCTGCCTCTCCCCCATGGGCTCTCAAAATAAATAAATAAATCTTAAAAAAAAAAAAGACTGAACACACCTTCTCCATGGAACAAACCAAAAATAGAGAGAATGGCAAGAAAAGAGGAAGAGAGATGCGAACATGGTAACAAAGGAACCTCCACCCTGACACAGCTAATGATAGTGGGGAAGGGTAGTAGTGAGGGGCTGGAAACAAATTTAATCTGTCTTCAAGCATAGAAGAAAAGTCAACGTTTAGTGAGCAACTAGCATACAAAAGAGACAACAGTAGAACTCTGCCAAGTGGCCAAGGAGCTGTGGGAAATCTCTCTAGGTCAGAGAGACTAGAGAATGACTTGATTTATTTTTCCACCCCACCTTGAAAGCCTAGAGCAGATAATGTTTGGAAACTACAAAAGTCAGGCTCAGATAACAATTATTGGGTCCCAACACCACATCTAGTGGGTCCAGTCATCACAGGAAGTGTGTGAACTCAGTGAGCCCAGGATCCACAAACCAAGGATCCATATCAGCTCCAGTCATGCTAGAACACAGGAAACAAACAAACAAAAGATGTATTTAAAAAGGATCAAGGAAAGGTAGAAAAAAGACAAGTAAAACATAAAGCCAGGAGAAGGGACATAATAAAGATTAGAGCAGAAATCAATGATATAGAACCAATAACAACACAAAAACAAAAACAGTAGGACAGATCACACTCACCCCAGTGTTTATAGCAGCACTATCCACAATTGCCAAAGCATGGAAAGAGCCCAAATGTCCATCGATGGATGAATGGATAAAGAAGATGTGGTATGTATATACAATGGAGTATTACTCGGCAATCAAAAAGAATGAAATCCTGCCATTTGCAACTACGTGGATAGAACTAGAGGGTATTATGCTAAGCAAAGTTAGTCTGTCAGAGAAAGACAAATATCATATGACTTCACTCATATGAGGACTTTAAGACACAAAGCTGATGAACATAAGGGAAGGGAAGCAAAAATTATATGAAAACAGGGAGGGGGACAAACATAAGAGACTTTTAAATATGGAGAACAAAAAGAGGGTTACTGGAGGGGTTTTATGAGAGGGAGATGGGATAAATGGTAAGGGGCATTAAGGAATCTACTCCTGAAATCATATGATAACTAACTTGGATGTAAATTTAAAAAATAAATTAAAAACAAATAAATAAAAGTAAAAAAATTAAAACTCCCCCTAAAAATTTAACCTGAAAAGGTTTTGGGTTTTTTTTCCCCCTAACTAGTATTACTAATGACTTTTAAATATACCATTTCTTCCTCATATCTTTAGCCATCAGTTAATCGAATGTGTTTCACTGTTATGGTATAACTAGTTTAAAAGAAAAACAACAAAAGAACAGATCAATGAAACTAAAGTCTGGTTCTTTGATTAACTAATAAAATTGATAAACTCCCAGGCAGATATCAAAAAGAAAAGAGAAAGGACCCAAATAAATGAAATCATGAATGAGAGAGGAGAAGTCACAACCAACACCACAGAAATACAAATTATAATATTATAAAAATTTTATACCCAAAATTGAGCAATCTAGAAGACATGGACAAATTTGTAGAAACATATAAACTACCAAAACTGAAACAGGAAGAAACAGAAAATTTGAACAAACCCATAACCAGCAAAGAAATTGAGGCAGTAATCAAAAATCTCCCAAGAATCAAAAGTCCTGGGCCAGATAATTCCCCAGGGGAATTCTGTCAAACATTCAAAGACTTTATACATATTCTTCTCAAACTATTCCAAAAAATAGAAATGCAAGGAAACTTTAAAACTCATTTTACAAGTACAGCATTACCTTGATTCCAAAAGTAGACAAGGATCCCATTAAAAATAATTAAGGCCAATATTCCTGATAAATATAGATATAAAATTTATCAACAAAATACTAGCAAATTAAATCCAACTGCTGTACATTAAAAGAATCATTCACCACAATAAAATAGTATTTAATTCCTGGGCTGTCAGGTAGTTCAAGATTTGCAAATCAATGTGAAACATCACATTAATAAAAGAAAGGATAAGAATCATATGATCCTCTCAATGGATGCAGCAAAAGCATTAGACAAAATACAGCATCCATTCTTGATAAAATTTTCAACGAAGTAGGGATAGAGGGAACATACCTCAACATCATAAAGGCCAGACACAAAGGATATTCGGCTAATTTTATACTCACTTGGGAAAAACTGAGAGCTTTTCCTCTTTGATCAGGAACAAAATGGGAATGTCCACTTTCACCATTGTTATTTAACATTAATACTGCAAGTCTTAGCCATAGCAGTCAGAAAATGAAAAGAAATAAAAGGCCTCCAAATCAGCAAGGAAGAACTCAAACTTGCAAAATTCACAGATGACATGATATTCAATGTAGAAAACCTGTAAAACCGCACTAAAATATTTTTCTACAACTGATACATGAATTCAGCAAAGTCGCAGGATACAAAGTCATCATAAAGAAATCTGTGGCATTTTTATACAACAAAGCAGTAGAAAGAGAAATAAAGGAATCCATCCCATTTACAATTGCACCAAAAATCATAAGATACTTAGGAATAAACCTAACTGAAAAAGTAAAAGATCTGTATTCTGAAAACTACGGAACACGTAGGAAAGAAATTGAAGATGAGACAAAGAAACATCCATGTTTTTCTATGGATCGAAAGAACTCATATTGTTAAATGTTCATACTACCCAAAGAAATCTACATATTTAATGCAACCCCTATCAAAATACCAAGAGCATTTTTCACAGAGCTAGAACAAGTGAATCTAAAATTTATATAGAGCCATAAAAGACCCCAAATAGCCAAAGCAATCTTGAAAAAGCAAAATTGGAGGCATCAGAATTCCATACTTCAAGCTATATTCCAAATGTGTAGTCATTAAGACTGTATCGTACTTGTCAAAAACAGACATATAGGTCAATAAAACAGAATAGAGAACCCATAAATGGGCCCACACATATAGGGTCAACTAATCTTCAACAAAGCAGGCAAGAATATTGAATGGAAAAAAGACAGTCTCTTCAATAAATGGTATTGGGAAAACTGGACAGCAGCATGCAGAAGAATGAAACTGAACACATTCTTACACCATGCACAAAAGTATATTCAAAATGGATGAAACATATAAATGTGAGACAGGAAACTATCCACTTCCTAGAGGAGAACATAGGTAGCAACCTCTTTGACTTTGGCTGCAGCAATTTCTTACTAGACATGTTTCTGGAGCAAGAAAACAAAAGCAAAAATGAACTATTAGATCTTCATCAAATAAAAAGCTTCTGCACAGTGAAGGAAACATTCAACAAAACTAAAAGCAACCAACAGAATGGGAGAAGACATTAGCAAATGACCTATCTGATAAAGGTATACAAATCTATAAAGAACTTATCACATTCAACACTGAAAAAATAAATAATCCAATTAAGAAATGGTCAAAAAACATGAAAAGTGTCTACTTTTCCAAAGACATCCAGAAAGCTAACAGACACATGAAAAGATGCTCAATATCACTCATCATCAGGGTAACACAAGTCAAAACCACAATGAGATCCCACCTCACACCTGTCAGAATGGCTAAAATTAATAACACAAGAGACAACAAGTGTTGGTGAGGATGCAAAGAAAGGGATACTGCTTCAAGTTGTTAGAGCACTGTATTTACCCTGGAGCCACAAGGATAGTTCAACCTCCCATTTGAGTATTTCTTGATTGTCAGAAAAATTAACACTTAATTGAAGATTTAACTAATTTAATTACTGTCCAGTCTGTATATTTTTCAAAGATTTGGGGGATAATACCAGTTAGGGATCATAAACTTGTTTTCCTTTAGGCAATAAATCTCATTGCAAGAAGCAAAATATTTTAAAAAGTATTATGAAGTCTTGCTAATCAGCATCACCATTACCTATATAAGTCAATTTTGTGTAAAATACATGCTTTGAAAAAAATAATTTAGAAGTTTTACATAAAACAGATCTCTGGGTTAAAACGGGAGTTCAGGTTTCTTTAATACAGTACTGCTCAGACCTCTTAATGTGTATTGTTAATCTGATGCACAGGGTATATCTTGTGTTATTTCCTGGAATTACGTGATCTCATTACATCTTTTGGTTTTTGTTTCCCATGGACATTTCATTATGTCTTTTGGTTTTTGTTTCCCATGGACATTTTTCAGAATCAGTGTCCAGAGAAATGTCTTTGGCATTGGAAATTTCTTATCGAATATTCTCTAATGATATTCAGCTGAGAATAAAGAAAATAGGACAAAAATCCTATTACATTTATCATAAATATAAAGGCAAATAGCTCTTGTGTATCGAATTGATACTAAATATCTGCCGAATTAAAGAAGTCATCTGTATACCTTCTGAAAGAGTCTAAATAACCAACATGTTTAGCTCACCTAATTGTTTTTCATTATAGAATGAAAATAGGGGAAGCAGATTACATTGGTTTGACAAAGCCAAATCATGCATATAGTCTGTGCATTATTATATATAACAGGAAATCTGGACACTTAGACAGACAACCTCTATATGCCTGGAAAAATAACTTGGATATTTTCATATATTTGACTCCTTGAGCAAATCTGCCAAAAGTTTTCTGTTGGAAATGTGGTATTTTTCTATAAACTGGATCCTTGCCCTAAGATGCAAGTGGATATTGGTTAAAACAGAAAACTGACAAAACAGGATTTATGTCACTGCTCCTTTCTGAGTCAGGTCACCAAAAATAAAGACTTGATATACCGCATAACTGCTAAGACTTGATCATATCTACTTTTCTCACCTGTCAGAAAGTCAACCTGAGGAATGAAGAAAAATATATAAATTAAACAAAATCTCTAAAACAGTCATAGAGGCCAGCCACAGAAAAATAGCCCTATTGGACACTTGTTTTAATATTTTTCTAGGTTGCACAAGGTCCAAATAGGAAATGGATGGGACACTCAAATTAATGATTTAAGAAATGTTTAATAAAGGGACTATTCACAAAGTGAAGGTGTGTGTAGGAGACCCTCAAGGAATAACACAGTCACTCAGGCTACTAAATTGAAAGGCATTTTCTCCCTAGAGTCAGAGTGACAGGGACAGTATGATTATTGAAATAAAGAAGGAAGTAAGGCTACTTTGAAAGACATGTATGATCAGAGGATGAAGCACAAGGTGATACCACATGGATGTGACTAGAAGAACAAAGAACCAATCTTTTTCATTCCTTCTTCTTATTTCATGTAGAAGCATCTCTTGGAAGACCCAATGGGAACTGGGAGACAAAGGAGACTGCTGATATTGCCCATTCACCGAGAGTCAAGAGTCAGTTGGGAAAGGGGTAAAACTAAAGGGACCGATAAAAAATAACTTGAAATGATGGATCAATCTTCAAGAATTCATCATATGTTCAATTACATGAACCAAGAAAAATTTGAATTCCATCATTCTGTAAGCACCTTAGTTTTAGGGATGTTATTTTCTTTTTTCCATTTTTACTTGATTTTTCTTTTATATTTCCCCCCAATTTCCTCACAGTTTCTTGTGCTGTGTTGTGACTTCATATGCTTGAATGACTAATTACCTGTCCTCTGATTTTTGTTTCTCTATTATCTGGCTTGGGATGAAATAATCAGCTGTGAAGTTAGAAAAGTAGTTTTCTGACTGTCTTAATGTAAGCCTCATCACCATATTTAACTGGGTTAAATTAAATTAGGACTATGAGTTAATGAAGATACCATAATTGGAAAAACCTCTGACTTCTAATAGCTTTCATATTCCTTTAATTTCAAATCCATTCCTGCATCAGACTCTTGGTTTCAGCTCAGGCCATGATCTCACAGTTCATGAGATCAAGCCTCATGTCAGGCTCTGTGCTCACAGTGCAGAGCCTCCTTGGGATTCTTTCTCTCCTCTCTCCTTCTGTCTCTGCCCCCCTCTATCTCTCTCACTCTCAAAATGAATGAATTAATTAAAAAAAACCCAAAAGCTCTGTACAGGTTTCTCAGGTAAGAGTAAAAGTTATTTTTAATCCAAGGGTGATTAATATTCCAAGAAGTAAACAAAAAAATCAATGTCATAGATAAAAATGTATCTTTACTTAAATATATGTTTCTATTTTGTGGACATCACCACCAACATTTATTCACAAATCTAAAATGAAATAAATGTTTTAGGCATTTTCAGAGTTCATTATAAAAACTCATCCTATCCTAAACTATCACAGTGGATTAAATAAGGAGACTTAAAATTTAGGAGAATGAAAAGTTATATTCACCTTAATACCAAAAGGCTGGCCAAAATTAATAGCAATACATTATATCATGGGAATGATGTTTACTTAACAAATTATCTTTAGGAATATTCTAGCCTGAAAAACTGGTCTATTTCTTGGGAATTTATATTACTTAACCTTCTTAAAAATTATTTTTAATGTATTTAAATAGAACAGTAAACAATATAAAATAAGTGTATATATTAACTTCCATGTGTTAACTCTCCAATTTTTAAAACTTTGCTCCGAGTTCTTGAACAGAGTTCTACCTATTTGGCCACTCATGGGAAATCTCTTATCATTGTGAAATAGAGGTTTAATTCCAAGTTCATTGGTTAAGAATAAAAAATAATATGATCATAAGATGAATGTGGCTGACACGTGAAAAAAATAAGTCAAAGAATGCTCAAATGGAATATGGAGAAACTCTGAAATACTCCAGGTGCACTAACCTCTTTAAAGTTTATTAAAGTTGAAAATAGATGGCTTTTGAATGGTGTGACTATTTCCTTAACAAGTCCCCACTGACTAAAACACAATTAACAGTGAATCAAACTTTTAGGACTTTAAGTCAAACTGTCAATCTGTTCAAATGCTACTGAAGCAATACCAAATCTGTTGCTGCACTAACTACTGCTTTATTGAATGCCAACTTGAGAGTACTGGCAGTCTATAGGAAAGGACTACTAAGCCGGGCCCATGATAGATTAACTGCATATTCATTTCTAAGAATAGAGTTTAATACCTTTAAAAATAAAAATATGTAACTCACTAGCATATAATTTTACAACCCTTAATACAGTTAAATATGTTATAATTTTCTTCCATTTTAATTGCTAAGGAACAATTCTTTAAACATATATTCTTTTATAATACTGTGGCAATACTTATTTGCAGCTAGAGCTATGGAAGCAAATTCCAGGTTATAGGCATGGACCAAGAAAACAATATAAAGCTACAATACATGGGTAAGTATCTTAAGTAAGAGATTTAAATTAAAAACATATACATATATGTGATATTAGATTTATATTTCATATACAAATGTCTATCTACATTAGGACATAAATGAATGATTTCACAAATACTAATTCTATTGGGAAGAGAAAGAGAGAGAGGGAGAGGGGACCTATAAGAGCTTAATTTGTTTTCTTGATGCTAACACTCATAATTGTGAATCTACATCTTCTTACATGCATTGCTTCCAAGACAGATTTTGAGTCTGCAAAACTAGCATCCTTCACCTCCTATATAATTTAAATGATAGGACCATGTTTGTATTGGCTTGACCGTATTGATTTTATCCTTCTTCCTAGCTGGCAAATAAAAAATAATTGTCTTCCGTCTCTTCACACATGGTTAACAATGTTACCTACCAGAAAGAATGTTGCCAACTATAATTTTGAAAATAGAATGATTTTAAAGAATGTAATGATTAAGTAAGCTAATGACTCTTTTATTCTTTAATATTTAGATGGCATGTTTGCTGGGTTATATGGATGGATGGAGAGCTGCTCTGGATGTTTCTTACCAGTGCTTTGCAATATAGCAAATGGAATGCTTCAATTTGACAAGTTTAAGAAAAGAAACCTTTTGATGTACATGAGACTTTGAAAACTACAAAATGAGAAAAGAGCTAACACTGAAAGTCTTTGGAAAGGTCTCTGAAATATTTGCTTGGTTAAGCACAAAACATAAAGACTTGTAGAGGGAAAAAAGGCGAGAAAAATTCACAACAGTGAAATGTATTCTTTTGAAGATAAACATTTTCTATAATAACAATTGCCTATTAATGAAAATTTGAAAATTATTTGAATTTACTAACAACCAAATAATATCTCTATCAAGTTTTCACCCATAGAAATTAGCCACTGGCTATTTTGAGTGTTGATCAGTTTACCACTTGTTTCTATGATGAAATATTACTGCTTACTATCCCATCCAAATAATATATAATCACCCTACTTAGCCTGTAACCTATTATGACACAATTTATGTTAATTTTAGGTTAAAGAAATTATGTTTCATTTAAAAATATTTATACATGTTTCCTGAAAATGTATTTTTACTCATGATCAAACGTTGATCACATTTTAAGAGTTTTAACACAGGGCATCTGGGTGGCTCAGTTGGTTGAAAGTCCAACTCTTGATTTTGGCTCAGGTCATGACCTCACGGGTCATGTTGGGCTCTGCGCTGACAGTGTGGAGGCAGCTTGGGATTCTCTCCTCTCTCTCTCTCTCTCTCTCTCTCTGCCTCACTTGCACTCTTTCTAAATAAATAAATAAACATTAAAAATATCTAAAGATTTTTAACACATATTGCTATATTGGCCTTTAAAAACATCATGCCAATTTACACTGATGGTGTAAATATTAGAGTGCTCACATTTTATATCCTTATAAATTTCAGGTACTTATTTAATATGAAATTTCTCATTAGATAGGCAAAAATAGAACCCTATCTAAATCTACACCACTGAGTTTTTATAACGAATATTTTATCTTATTCAATTACAATTCTCCTTTTGAAATGATCTTCCTATATCCTGTTACACTATTTTATTTAGATTTCTTCTTACATAAGATTTTTCATGCAGTAATATAATAACTCTTTTTCATGTATATTGAAATTATCTGTTCCCAATTTATCTTTTATATCTTTCCTTGCATTTCATTATTTCTGTAACTATATTATTTATGTTTATAGTTTTTAGCTCTTAGTTTTTTTGTGAAATGCATCATGTACATATATACATATGTCACATTTTATAATACCAAAAACTAAATCTTTGCACTCAGCTAGAGAAATAGAATATTATTGATAGTTTTGAAACTCTTTGTATACCCTGCCCATTTATACCCTTGTCCAACCCTCACAGGTATAAACACTATCCTTAATCACTGACAATCATAAGGCAATTATAAAGTTGTACATGAATCATATAACAATCATCCCTGTACAGATTATCTGCATATGAATATGTTCCTAAATAATACAATGCTTATCTTTAAAATATACCCTAAGAGGAACTAGGACAGACTACATAATTTGTAGGGCCCAGTGAAAATGAAAATGGTGGGTTCTTATTCAAAAATTTTCTAAGAATTCTAAGATGATAGCAGCAGAGCTATCAAGAGTGGGGCCTTCATTTGTAGCAACATGGATGGAACTTGAGGGTGTTATGCTGAGCGAAATAAGTCAGGCAGAAAAGGACAGATACCATATGTTTACATGTATAGGTGGACAAGGAAGAACTTAATGGAGGACCACAGGAGAGGAGAAGGGGAAAAAGTAGTTGGGGAGAGGAAGGAAGGCAAACCATGAGAGACTCTTGAATGCTGAGAACAAACTGAGGACTGATGGGGGTGGCGGAGAGGGGAAGGGGGGTGATGGGCATGGAAGAGGGCACTTGTTGGGATGAGCGCTGGGTATTATATGGAAACAAACTTGACAATAAATTATTTAAAAAAAAAAAAGAGTGGGGCCTTGTGTATCAGCACAGGTCACACACTTATGCAGATGTCGCTGTGTGAAGGCATTCTATACCTTTCCTACTTGAAACTTGATATTTTTATCTTTTTTGTAATTTTTTTTACACTTATTTATTTTTGAGAGAGACAGAGGACAAGTGGGGAAGGGGCAGAGGGAGAATGAGATACGGAATCTGAAACAGGCTCTAGGCTCCAAGCTGTCAGCACAGAGCCCACCGTGGGGCTCAAACTCACAAACTGATATTATAACCTGAGCTGAATTTGGACACTTAACCGACTGAGCCATCCAGGTGTCCTGATATTTTTCTTCTTTATGTTTTATAGCTCAACTAGTGAAACTTTGAGAAACTCATCGATGACTTCAAGCAGTCATTTTCACTAATACATAAGATTTTAAGAGAACACCAAAGAATTTTAAACCATTAAAATCTTAATGGAAAGGTAGATTATTTCTTCAGTTTTGGGCTTGCCTCTACAGTTTTCCATTTACATGTGCATAGGTTTCTCCAGTGTACATAATTAGGAACAGTCCAATCCCTAAAATTTGAAGAGCCTGGAGCAAGAGTAAAAATAGAAGAGTAAAAATAGAAGCCAGATGATCATATGTCTTAAATATTTCCAAGTTACAAAAAAGCTAATACACTGTTAAATAAAATGCTTTCAGTTCTTCTACCTTGAAAATAGTTGTTTAATATCACAGGATGATTCTTTGTTGCCATACATAACTCTTTCAAATGCCACACTACCTCTTAAGGACTTCTAGAACCATACGTTGTAACAGGATGAGAATAGAATCGTTGCCCAAAAGTACTGGGTATGTGTTATATTACTGTCATCTGCCAAGTTAGTTGTCTTTTCTTTAACATAGTCACATCTGCTGGTCAAGTCCTCCCTGCCCTCAGAAGCAATGTCTGAATCTCATGGCAGCTAGCAACATAGGCCCTAAACCATGCAGCTAGCTTTTATTTTGAAGCATAGGACAAGAGATGAGGAGACAACTTTATCTTAAAGCTTCAAAGTGATGGTCATGATCTCATGTTTGCCTGGGTGTCTGGCTACTGAACAGTCTAACAGTGTGATTTATGATGGGGGTTTTGACCATATGTTACTATTTCTGATCTCTGGAGAAACTGGAGACTAAAGATGTCATCTGAATATCTGAATTCCAGAAGGGGCTAAGACTAAAGGTCAGCCACAAGGGAAATGTGATTGAGGCCCAATAACCTGTGGATACCAAAGGCTCAGGTGAGCTTCCCTGACTGGCAACACTGTATGTTTGTCACACATTGTAGCCAAGAGGAGTTAACACTGTCCATGACCAACGGGGAGTAGACAACTGGAAATGCCAGTATTTAGACCCATCCTGAAATCTGCCTTTTGTGTCTCTTCATTTGGTTGATATTATATGTATCTTCTTCCTATAAAAAACTGCAACTATAAGTGTAACTGAGTACTACTAATCTTTCCTCCCCATTGCATATGATCTTTGGATGGGATTATTACAAATATGACCTGCATTGTAGTCCTTAGTGGTCATGAGATGAGCATCTCTGTCCTGAAAAGTCTTAGAATAGAGAGCAGGAAGGGGTCCTTAGCACTTCTTTGCTCTGGACGCATTATCCTCAGCCCACTTGTGCAGAAACTGAAGAAGATGAATCAAACTCAAAACTATAATAAGAAGTAAATAATTAAAAAATTAAGAAAATAATGAAAATAAGCATTATTCTTCCATTACCAGTGCCCTCTTGAAAGAACTTATACAACATAAGAAGAAAAATGTACAGTAACTAAAAACTCTTATACTCACTCAAAATATCAATCATTTGTCAGGGTTAAAAAAAGGAAAGACAATATTTGAGAAATCAGAAATGCTAAAAGTTATGTCTATTAAAAACCAAATACAATTAGAATAATATAAGAACCATAGATGATTCTGATGTCAACTGTGTGATAAGCATATACATTTTTCCCCCTTAATTTATTTAATTCCAATAACACTGTCAATTACATACTAAATATACCCTTATTTTTTTAAATGAATAAAATTTCTGGCAGGGTTGCCTAAAAAATAAAATGCTTGCAGTGCCTCAGTCTGTGAGGCATCCAACTTTGGCTCACATCATGATCTCACCGTTTTAATGGGTTCGAGCCCCACATCAGGCTCTGCATTAATGGCGCACTCTTCTTGGGATTCTCTCTCTCCCTGTCTCACTCCCTCTCTCTTTGCCCCTTGGTGTGTACACTCTCTCAAAATAAAGAAATAAACTTTGATGTATTTTTTTAAAAAATGCTCATGTATTGGAAGACTTGATATTGTTAATATGTCCATACCACCTAAAGCAGTGTATAGATTTAACGCAATCCCTATTAAAATATCAATATTATTTTTACAGAACTAGAAGCAAATAACTTTAAAATTAATATGAAATCACTAAAAACCCTGAATAGCCAATGCAATCTTGAGTAACAAAAACAAAGCTGGAGGTGTCACAACCCCAGAATTCAAGATGTACTACACACTATAGTAATCAAAACATCATGGTACTTGCACAAAACAGATACATAGATCAGTGGAAAGGGATAGCAAGCCCAGAATAAATCTACATTTATATGGTCAGTTCTTCTATGACAAAGGAGGAAATAATATACAATGGGGAGTATTCATTGGAAAATATATAATGAAGAATATTCAGTAAATGGTACTATGAAACTGACAGCTACATGCAATGGAAATAAACTAGATCGCTTTCTTACACCATACACAAAAATAAGCACAAAACAGATTAGAGATCTAAATGTGAGACCTAAAACCATAAAACTACTAGAAGAAAATATAGGGAGTAATCTCCTAACCAACAGTCATAGCAACATTTTTCTAGATAGGTCTCCTAAGGCAAAGGAAACAAAAGCATAAACTACTGGGATTATGCCAAAATAAAAAGATTTTGCACAGTAAAGGAAACCATCGACAAAATGAAAAGACCACCTACTGAATGGGAGAAGATATTTGTAAATTAATATGTATCTGGTGGGGGTTAATAGCCCAAATACATACAAACTTACACAACTTAACATGAAACAGATAATCTGATTAAAACTGTGAAAATCTGAATAGACATTTTTCAAAAGAAGACATACAGATAGCCAACAGATACATGAAACGAGGCTCAACATAACTAATCATCAAGGAAATACAAGTCAAAACCTCAATGAGATATCATTTCACATGTCAGAATGGCTAAAATAAAATACACAAGAAATAACAAGTGTTAGCAAGGATGTGTAGAAAAGAGGAACTTCATGCACTGTTGTTTAGAATATAAACTGGTGCAGCCACTGTGGAAAACAGTATGAAGTTTTCTCAAAAAATCAAAAACAGTAATATCATATGACCCAATAATTCTACTGAGTATTTACTGAAGTAAAGCAAAGTAAATGCACTAATCAAAAACTTACATATTCTTATGTTTCTTGCAGCATTATTTACAATTGCAAAGACATGGAAGCAAACAGAGACCAGTGGGTAGAAGAATGGATAAAGAAGATGTGGTAAATATATATAGTGGAATTTTACCCAGCTATAAAAAAGAACGAGCTCTTGCCATTTGGAACAACATGGATGGACCTAAAGGGTGTTATGTGAAGCAAAATAAATCAGACAGAGAGAGACAAATATCATATGATTTCATTTATATGTGGAATCTAAAAAAATAAACAAAAATAAAGCAAATGAACAAACAAACAGAGAATAAGCAAGCTCTCTAAATAGAGAGAACTGGTGGCTGCCAGAAGGGAGAGCATTGAGTGGATGAGTAAAATAGGTGAAAGGGATTAAGACGCATAAACTTCTCATTACAAAATAAAGTCACAAAGATGAAAATTAGGGAATTTTCATAAAATTAGCATAGGATGAAAATTAGCAGAGAGAACACCGTCAATAATACTGAAACATTATATGGTAACAGATGATAACATTATATGGTAGTATAATGTATGGAATTGTTGAATCTTTATGTTGTATACCTGAAACTAACATTGTATGTCAATTAGACTTCATAAAAAATACAGTAGATAATTTTTAGCAAATAGATCAACATAGGTAATATAAAGGAGCACTGGAATGAGGTTTTTACAGACTATGAGTCGCTATAGTACATTCAAGGAAGCAAATAATTTTATTGTATGATAATATGTGAATATGCGATTAAAATGCTAAAATATAAATTTTATGTAAGGAAGAATCCAAAAATAGTTTGAAATTAAAACACATAAACTCTTGGGGCTCCTGGACTGCTCAGTCAGTTAAGCATCAGACTTTGTGTTGTCAGCAGAGCCAAAAGTGGGGCTTAAACCCACAAACTGTTAGAGCATGACCTGAGCTGCAGTGGGTCGCTTAACCGACTGAGCCACCTAGGCATCCCATGCACATGTTTCTATTCTGTTAACACTTATAAGCCTTCTATACAACTCTGTAGCAGAAACTTTAAAAAGAGAAGAAAGGTGAATGTCTGTAAACATATTATATGTGTTCATTATCTATTAATTAGGAAAATGCAAATTAAAACTTTGATAAGTTAACGCTTTATANNGTCAGCAAGGAATTATTAATTACTGGTAGGAATATAAATAATATAAATATTGATTATCAGTTTATTACACAACTTTGTTTTTTTGTAAGTTTATACGTTTTAATACTGTCATGGGTTGAATGTGTCCAGAATTCATATGTTAAAATCATATCCCCAATTACCTCAGTATGTGACCTTCCTTGGAGATAGGGTCTTTACAGAGGTAATCAAGACAAAATGAGGTCATTATAGTGTGTCCTAATATACACTATAATGGTATGCTTATAAGAAGGAAAATTTGGATACAGACACAGGTAGAAAGAAGACAATGTAAAGAGGCATAGGGAGGAGGTAACCATTTAGAAGCCAAGGAGACAAGACTAGAATGCATGCTTTCCTCACAGTCCTCAGAAGGAACCAAAGCTACCCACCCCTCATATTGGGTCTAATATGAAAGACGGTAACATGCTGTTTAAGCCACCTAGTCTTTGGTATAGCAATTCTAGAAAATCAATACATAATTTCTCCCTATGTATATTATGCAAAAGCAAGATTTGGTATATTGAGTTGCTTAAGCCAAATAGATGCTCCTTCACTTATCATTGCCTAGGCTCATCTTCAGTGACAGGATTGAGTAGTAGTGACAGACCATATAGCTAGCAAATTTGAGAATATTTACTCTCTTGACCTTTACAGAAAAGCTTGACAATAGAAGCATGTACAATATTTCATTTTCCTAGAAAGTAACAAAAAAAAAAAATC
>NW_027532605.1:1262828-1262974 GCF_008692635.1 Crocuta crocuta
CTCTTGACCTTTACAGAAAAGCTTGAAAATAGAAGCATGTAAAATATTTCAGTCTCCTAGAAAGTAACAAAAAAAAAAAATCAGAAGAACCCAAATGCTTCTTGACAATAGAATGGATAAATTACGGTATATATCCAGCGCCATTC